>NC_079451.1:8358987-8658987 GCF_903798145.1 Danio aesculapii
TGAGTTATATGTTCTCCTGGAAATTGTATAAGTGTGGTGTTTGTATCTGATTTTTATATAACAAATTAACATATTTATACATATAGCTAGGCCAGTATATAATCTTTATTAGTGCAGCAAAATGAAAACACATGGATGTATTGAATAAATGTTGATTACATGCTGCTGCCTTTTTTCATTTTTCAGACAGTTTCTTGAACTTTCCCCCTTTATGCGCGAAAACTTTTGGAAGTCTATAAAAGTTGTCCGGCATTTCTTATTTTGGCTGATTTAAGCAATTATTCAAGAGTTCACACGTAGCTGATGATTAATTATAAGCTTGTTTGGCATGCTGTCCAGGGAGAGAGCCCTGAGCTCATAAGATCCTCGAGCCCGAGGCTCCCTCCCGTTGTAAGGCGAGAGGGGAGTTTGAGCTCAGGTAGATCTCGAGAACTCTCCTGCTGTAATAACCAATCAACAGCCAGTGATTACTCTTGAGAGATAACCATTTACTAGAAGCATATCTATAGTGCCGGTTTGGATAAGTCAATTAACTTATGTTCCATGTTTTTTGGACGGTGGGAGGAAACCGGGGAACCTGGGGGAAACCCATGTGAGCACGGGAAGAAAATGCAAACTCCGCACAGAAATGTCTGCTGGTTTGGTAAAGCCTGGAACCAGAGACATTCTTGCTGTGAGGCAACAGTGCTAAGCACTGGGCCACCGTGTCACCCATCTAGGAAGAAGGAGGAGTAGGGGTGAATGGGGGGATTCTTCAAAATGAAGATAGCGGTGGTATGTAACCCAGGATATTTGTAGTAGCTTAGGAGTCGTCTGATTGGTGCATTGAGAATTGGATAATGCGGATCCAGCCGCTAGCAATCATAAGCACGTGATCCTTTCGAAATTAGTTTATAAATAAACTTCACTAAACAACATAAAACAAGAACATTTTGATGTTCTGATGGCGATTCCTGTATAGAAGAATCACTTCCTGCCCTCCATCTTTCGCTTCGATAATGACGCCATGTGAAAACAACCTATACTATATAAATATATAGTTCTGTATATAATATATTATAAATAACTTTTGACTAGCAAATCAAAGACTTCAAAAACCAAAACAAAACACTAGTGATGATAAAAGAGATTTGTATGATCTATTATTATTTTTTTTTTTTAGCTGTCATTGACTTTGGAAGTGATGTTATGCTAATGACATTTGATACGCTGTCGCACAGCATCGGGGGAAATGCTTTACACTCCAAACCTTAAAGCTGGTTCGAAACAACACGACTGACCCTGTTTCAAATCTGTCAGCGAGCCTATCAAAGCGCATCTCTCTTCCCTCGAACAATGTAGATTTCTTTTGTCAGTATGTGACATGCACAAAGCAAACGTTTTCCACTCGAGGCCCAACAGTCTTCACTTCAGCTGACTGTTGTAACAAGACAGTCAAATGGGTAAATGTTCAGAAAAAAAGAGAAAAATCTCTACCTGACCAGACTTTCTATAGTTCACATTCACACTGCTGTCTTGTTTCCAGAGGGGCCGCACCTCTAAAGACGAGTTTTCGGAGTGCTAAGTAATGATAACATTGTGCCAGCCACCATAGATCGGCCTTAATACTGTTAATTAAATAAATGGCTGTGGGAAATTGTTATTCTAATCGATGTGGCGGACTGAAGCTTTTTAAAGGGAGATGAGTGCCGGCTCTGATGAATAATCAGCGCCTGGGAAGGTGGAATTTGCATGCTGGTCTTTTCTGTTGGCTGCGATAATGAGGGGCACAGCGGCGGCACACGAGAGTCATAACCTCCATTCGGAGAGTACAGCGCATGTGTGACGCCTCAGAAATGGCACACACACATAGAGAAAGACTCACTGCATACGCATCAATGCAATTGCAGAATTTTTTTGTTCTCCTGAGGATTTTCTTTTCTTGATCACGGATGATCAGCACCGAGTGACTTTACATTCTGAGCCATTAGGAAAAGCCCATGCTCTGTAATCACAATTACCTCGCAGAAATTCATACATACAGATTAAGCTCATGAATTATTGAATATTCCATTTACGTTCACTTACACTTCGGAACTGCTTTCAGGATTCTTCTAGCATCACCGCATAGATTAGTTAATTGTGGGGTTTTTGTTTTAACTTGAAAGAGCAAGTGGGTGGTTTCGGTACAACTAGTGGCTTATAGTGGTGTTACAAAATTAAAGAATGTTTTCTAATGACCTAAAGCAGTGGTTCCCAACCATTTTTTGCCTGAGACCCCCTTTTCCCCCAGAAAATATTGTAAGGCCCCCCTCCACATTTAATGATATAATCGCTCATATAAGTTTGCTGTAATGATGGCAAAAAAGTTTGTTTTCAAACAAACAGTATGTTTATTACTATATCTAGATATGCTAAAATAATAGCCTAATGTTTCCCAGAGATGGGTTGCAGCTGGAAGAGCATTCGCTGCATAAAACGTATGCTGGATAAGTTGGCGGTTCATTTCGCTTTGGTGACCCCGGATTAATAAAGGGACTAAGCCGAAAAGAGAATGAATGAATGAATGAATAATAGCCTAATGTAAAATATAAAAGCAAAACATCAGTAGGTAATTTGTAACTGAAAGTAAGACTTTGGCCTTTAAATCGGCCCTACTTAAAATTCAATAACAAAAATATCAGTAAGGGGGTTGCTATGCCACAAGTAAACGTTTTCTCAGAGGATGACAAACTGACAAAAAATTGCTGCCACTCTCTGATACAGGTTTTATTTATGGTTAAATGTACAAAGCACTGCACAGTTTGGGTGTTCTGTGTTTGTCTGAGAAAATTAGTCTTACCGAAATATGAATATTCCATACAAGCTGAAGCTGATCTGTCAATTCTTGTCACGTGACTCGCGGTGAGCTTGCGTCGCGGTTCTGGGTTCATTGGTGTGAGCCATAGACTGTAAAATATATGGACGTAGTATCCGTGACGTCACCCATAGGTTTCTGAAGAGCGCAAATGAAGCTACAAGTATACATATAATTATATTTTTTCTCCACGTACCTATTTTATTTGGAATAATAAAAATATTAGATATAAAAACAAATCTCTTTTTTTAAATAATTGGTTTAATAAAAATATACTTTTAGTTAGTCAGCTCTTAGATGACTGTGGTGTCCCTTTTTCATACGAAAAATGTATGCGTCAGTTTTCTTTTCCTGTTCCCCCCAAAGAATATGCCATAGTTTTTGGTGCAATCCCTGATTGTGTTATACTTTTAGTCAAATCTGGCCCTAAAGGTCCTTTAGATTCTTTTATTTTTGACAACACAAATCTTTTTGTTGATCAAACTCTTCTCAGTTCTATGTCAAGCAAAGATATTCGCTTGGTTATTAATAGTTCTCGGATCTCTTTACCTGCTTGCATAGGTTTTTGGAATAATGCATTTGATGACATAGATTGGGAACAGTTTTGGCTTCTTCAGAAAAAAATTCTTTTTATCTAATAAAGCTGTTGAAGTCTCAATCAAAATCATTAATTATTGCTACCCAATAAATACCAAACTAGCTAAATATAATAACAATATTTCCCCTAAATGCTCATTTTGTACTCAATATGATGAAACGCTAAACCATTTATTTTGGGAGTGTACTTACTGTAAAGTGTTTTGGGTAGACTTTTCCAATTTCATTAAAAAATTCCTATTTCCAAACTTCTGCATCTCCCCAAAAATTGTATCCTTTGGTTACTCGCTGAATGTAGATCCTTCTCATTGTAAATTTATTATTAATTTATTGTTGTTTTTAGCAAAATTTTACATCCATAAATGTAAATTTTCAAAGAACACCCTCACTTTTTTATTTTCAGAAAGGACTTTGAAATTTATGTGAACTCTTTAAAAGACTCTAACAATTGCATTGCATGTAAAACGCTTTCTTGGTGTAAATCATTTAAACTTGTTTAATTTGCTGGAATCTTATTTATATGACCCTCTTTGTCCCCTTGTTCATATTGTATTTCTGTAATGTTCTTTCTTGCATAATAAAAAAAAAAAAAAAAAAAAAAAAATGAAGCTGCAAGTAGGCGCGGCCAACCGTCACCATTTTGTTCGTGCGTCATCGCACCGACGGCAGGATACCAAACAAGGGCAAAGAGGCGGAGAGTGAGCGGAGCTACAGAAACCTGCTGGCATTTTGCTTGGAGCTGGCAGACAGACTTTACTTTGGGAGAAATGCTTAATACTCTATTACCTGCGACTCGTTTGTGTTCTGACCTCATGTGCTTGGTTGTACACTATATCAATAAAGTCTTTAGACTTTTAAAAACACTGTAGTAATACATTGAGCTACTAAACATTGTTCTTATGATGTTTTTCTACAGGAGGAAAACGCGAAATACGTCCAAACACTTCAAATATAGTGTGTGTTAGTAAATGCAAGACTATTGATGAACTCTAGCATAATACTGTATGACAACGCTTCAGATGACTGTTCTATAGTCTACAGCTAACCAATCTGTCAGATTCTGGAGGGCATTACAGCTCTAAAGAAAATATAAATGATGAATGATCTTAAATAAAACAAATACATTTACAGAGATGGTATATAAGTATATAATTTCACTCACCAGGGAAACGGAGCCCACGTGAATGGTTTGTGAGCACAATTAAGTGCACAAAGCATCCCATATCATCTGATAATTGTAGGAAATAATCCCAAAAGGCAATTGACTGTGTAAAGAAACATTAATCAACACAAAAATGCGATGTATATGCCGAGATCATCGGCTAATTAGCCGTAATGAGCTGAGGTGACGGGACAGCGAGCAGCGAGACCTAGCTGTCACTCAAGTGGCCACGCCCTTAATTATGCAAACTTATTATAACTTAATACAAACGAAACGGATGAGTTCTAAAAAAATTCACCCCCCTCACAGTTGTCATGAAGGTTAATCGTGGCTATATGTACCAAAGGCATCTTTTGTACCAGGCTGTAAGCATGTTTTTATCAGCTTTAAAAATGGCCAATTTCCCACTGCAGTCAGAAATGACCTGGATTTCCTGGAGCCAGCCCCCCAAGGCGAGTCGATGAATTGCAGTTTTAGTAACTTCCGTATTGGCTTCCCGAGGGAGAGCGGGAGGTTGCTGTATTTTAAGTACTTTTAAGTTTTGTTTACAATAATACAATAAAATAGGGAATATTAATATTTGTAAAAAAATGATTTGCCTTGTTTACCAATTAAGTAACTATTAAGTGAGCAGGGAAAAAAGAAAGAAAGAAAGAAAGAAAGAAAGAAAGAAAGAAAGAAAGAAAGAAAGAAAGAAAGAAAGAAAGGAAGGAAAAAATAAATAAAGAAAAGAAAAGAAAAACAAAAAAATGATACCTTGATGAGAATCACACTTTGGTAGATTGTTCACATGTTGTTTACTTTTATGTCCTGGTCATACAGTACCTTGTATAGTTTTAGCAATACTAATCTAACAAATTGCACAGTTAACATTAAATATTAGCAAGAATTACTTTCAGAACAACTTTAAGTTATAGAACATTGAACTACTGTAACGCCATTTAATAAACAAATAAGTTCACCTTATTAACATATATCAGACACATTTCCATTGTGGTCTGTGTATGTAATTTGGCATTTACTGTACATAGTTTGAGAAAATTTGCATGCACATGTTTTTAAACTGAGTAATATGTTTGCATAGTTTGCTAGTGTTTTTCTGTTTGCATGTTTTTTCTTAACTTTCATAGCATTTAAGCTCTATTAGCCACCATAACTACTACATGAAATTTATTCACAACCTGTCGTTTTGGCAGATTGGCCTCAAAACTGTTTCTAGACTAACACAAAAGTTTTGAGCTCTAATATTTACAGGATAATGACCTACAATAATGAGGTACAATGAACTGTAATATTCTGATTTCTCAGCTCATTACCCCTTTAACATATTTAAATGTTTACTATTAATCTTACCAGTTTTCTGAAGTTTCTGACGTGGTGTTTAAGTTTGTGTCCTGTCTGTGTGTTTTTTTTTTTTTTTGTAGTTGCTGTAGTCGGTGCTCCATCTGGTATCAGCCAAGCAGTGATTCGTTCTTTGTCTTCTGCCATTGTGGGACCTGATGAACAAGGTACAGTGATGTGTTAAAAATAGCACAAAACAGTGTAAAGTATCATAGTAGAGAAACAAAATAAATAAAATCGTATCTATTTGGAAGTGGTAGCCTAACATCATGGCTGCTGCAAAAATGTTAGATAAAAAAATAAATACCACAGTAATAAAATATGTTTTACAATAAGTTTGCAGTTTTGTCAAGTTGCATTACGACTATAGCTGGGTTTTCATCACCCAGTGTTAATACACATTTTGTAATACTGCATGATAAATGAGTGATGGAACTGACAAATTCTAAATAAAAATGAACTAATTTGCAAAAAAAAACAACATTTTTTTATGCTCACTTGAAGTTTTAGACTTAAAAGGGAACAAAAAAAGAGTTTACATTTATTTTGGTTTTGCCAATATACTCTTTTTTTTTTATTAATGTTGAAGCTTTTATTGCTCATAATGTTTTAAAATCATTTCCCGCATCTTATAAGTGATTTTGGGTTATAATGTTAAGGATTGCTCTTTAAAAGATGCTGGTCTTATTAGAAACTTTATTTTATTATTATGTAAATTTCACATACATAAATCCTCAAAGCAAAGCTCTCTTCATGGTGCTATAAAAAGAGATTTAAATGTAAATAAAGTGATTTCTAAGTCTAAAAATAGAAAAGCAATGAAAAAAAAAGTTAATATATGCTCCTCCTTTAAAATTTTTGTGTAAAAATGTTTGCATAAATATAATTTCTGTAGTAAACGTACATTTAATTACTCTGGTTAATAACTAAAATTGGACAAACGTGTGCAATATATTTTATATATAAATTAATAATTATGTACCCTCCCTGTTTTTTCCCCATTTAATCCTTCTTGTAGAGGAATGTGAATTGATTTTGTTTAATAAATAAAACTGTACATGCTGGTTCTTGTTAATAAATCAAAAAAAAAAGTTGCCATTGGAAAAGGCAAACTTACACCCTAAGTTTATTGGCATTCTTTCCAAGGTATGTGCTCAGCAGCCACATTTTAATAAAACTATAGTGCTTTATACTGAAACTTCACACCAAACTTTTTTTTAATCGTTATTGACAATGGTGTACGGTCAATAAATACTGTTACATTTTTTATCGCCCAGCCCCACTTCAAAGGTGAGTCCTTCGAAGTCCACACAAGCTAAACCGAGTGCCTTGAAATGAGACAATCTAGCCTACAGAGGACAGATCTCATCACCTAGCAACTGTAACAGCTGCCATTAATAAGCAGTAATAAAATTTGTAATTAAGGGATTTTAAAACTTATTTTAAGCATTCTGAAGGCAAAGCAAAGTTTACAGAAGCTGGAAATATATTTCCTTTGATCCACACATGTACACATAAAAATGTTGTCTATAAAATCAATTTTTAGTAAGACATGTCATACTCTTTGTTTTTTAACCTGATAAAACCTAATCTATACATTTAATCCAGAGTTTTCTTTAAAAAAGAAAAAAAAGCTGTTATCTGCTGTTATGGCGCACAAGAAATTTTGTCATGTTCGAGGACGCAAAGGATCCACCGGTTGTATCCTTCATTACCTGGGAAACGAAGGACACAATTGGAAGCTGCATTTGAAGGAGCCTTGGGATTTTTTGGGAAATAAGACAGCCTTTGTTGTGCCGCGATGACGCAGTGGTCTATGAATGCATCCTTCTGAGGATGCAGCCTCTGAAATGAGCAGTGTTGGGGAGTAACTAGTTACATGTAATGGCGTTACAAAATTTAAATACAAAATAAATGTAACAGTAATTTTTTACAGTTACTGAGAAAAAAATGTGTTATTAAATTACAGTTCCTTATGTAAATGTTAAAGATTACAAATGGGGTTACATCTAAAAATTGTCTTAAAAAATCTGGGATATGTTAAATAATATTAATCTGTTGCTTTGCCTGTTTTTGATATGCACGATATAGGCTAACACGAGAAATTTGCTTGATGGAAAGATGAGGGAGAGGAGGTCTATATATATATATATATATAGTTACTAATGATACTACATTATGTAGTGTAATTTATTAATGAAAAGTTGTAAATAAATAAACAATATACTACTTATTGCTAAATATTTCCCTTTACTATAAATTATTATAGTATTTTACATGTGTAATATCTGTTTTTGGGGATTTTTTTGTCTTTGCTGTTCTATACTATAATTTGTTTCTGTTTGGTGCAGCATGTTATTTGCAGTAAATAGCTGAACTGGACAATTATGCCTCATGTTTCTTTGACCGTTATATTGATCACAAAGATACGATTCACTTGGATTTAAGTTGCTTTGATTTAAAAATGAAAACTGCAAAAATAGTTTAGATGTTTTTTTTTTTCATTAAATTAATTTAATCTTAATTCATGTGATGAAATATTCTGAAATTCTAACAGTAAACAGAACTACTATAAGGTCACACCTGGTTCGTATAAATGCTTGAAAATGATTTAGTTGAAAATATCTATTAGTAACTTAAAACTAATCAAAAAGTAATCAGATGTAATTAGTTACTTTACTTTTATAAAGTATTTGAAAAGGTACACAATTAATTACATTTTAAATAGGGTAATCTGTAATTTATTACATTTCCAAAGTAACCTCCCCAACACTGGAAATGAGACATAGCTATTATTTCCCACATGTCTTCATTATGCTTGTCTTGTTTACTATTGGTTGCTAGGTTACCAATACTACAGTCAGCCACTCTAACATCTTGTGGGAAACCAGTCTAATTGTTGGAAATCTAATTTCCATTTGAGTTAAAACATTTTTTTGCAAAGATTTGCCAGCTTATGTGTGGGTTGTGTAAAAAAGCCCTAACACTTGACTTCTTAGCAGAAACATTATCAATACAGTAATTAGGGCTGCAGTAATTATCGGAAAAATCTAAATCACGATTATATTGGTCATATGTAATCACGATTATTCAAACTGATTATCCGTTGAAGTCAAAATTATTTGCCCTCCTGTGAATTAAAAAAATATATATATTTCCCAAATGAAGTTTAACAGAGCAAGGAATTTTTCACAGAATTTCCTATAATATTTTTTTCTTCTGGAGAAAGTCTTATTTGTTTTATTTTGGCTAGAATAAAGGTTTAAATATTTTGAAACCTATTTTAGGGTCAATATTATTAGCCCCCTTAAGCAATATAGTATCTTGAAAAATATCTAGTAAAATATTATGTACTGTCATCATAGCAATGATAAAATAAATCAGTTATTAGAAATAAGTTCTTAATGTCGGCGCAATAGCCTAGTGGTTAGCGAGCCAACATATGGTGCAGTAGCATGTCAGGGCATCCTGAGTTTGAATCCCAGGTCGAGGACATTTCCCTACCCTAGCACCCCTCTTTCTTCAACTTCGCTTCCTGTGTAAATACTGTCCTATCTAATAAAAAGGCCCAAAAAAAAAAAGATCTATTAAAAAAAACTTCTTTCCATTAAACAGAAATTGGGGAAAAAGGGTCGCTAATAATTCAGGAGGGCTAATAATTCTGACTTCAACTGTATATATAGTTATTTTCCTCCCTGTAAATAAGGAAAGGGAAATAAATATAATAGAATAAAAATATGAAACAAACTGTGCTTTTTAGCATCTTCACTGCAAGAAAAAAAACTTTATTTTAGCTACAAAAGTCCTTCAGGCCAGAGCAGTGAGTGATTTTGTCCTTTTGTTGTTTGATTCGTAAAATCAGTCTGCGGCAGGAATATTGTGCGCTGTCACTTTAAGAGCAGTGCGGTTCTGATTTATGCTGTCCCATGTTGTTTGATTCTCAACTCGTTTATTACACAAATGAGGGTTAATATGAATACAATCACTGAACACCGCGTTTTGACACAAATTTACATGTATTTGACCATTTAAGTGCTCACATTAGGATGACTTTAGATGTGTGTGCTCTGCTCGTCTCTGAGGCTGAGCGTGCACACACACAACAGCATGTGCTTATTCGTGCTTTCCAAAAACATGAATGATTCGAATGTACAGGGTGGGCTATTTATATGGATACACCTTAATGAACTCATTGAGAATTTCACAAGAAAAAACAATGGTGTGCTTGGTTTTGACGTAACTTTATTCTTTCATGAGTTATTTACAAGCCCCATCACATAGACTAATGTGCCACAAACAGGACGTTAATATCACCAACCATTCCCATTTTATTAAGGTGAATCCATATAAATGGCCCACCCTGTATATCAATGAATGATCTGCATCCCGTGCTGCAAAAGTTACATTACAGTACATGCTTTTAGTAATTTTAACGTGAAACTGAGCTTTGCAGAGCAACAAATGTGTACAACTGGAAAGGGGCGGTATATGATGCAATAATCGTTTTATCTTGATTAATATTTTCTCATAATCGTTAGAAGCCAAAATCGAAACCGAATTTTTGATTAATTGAACAGCCCTAACAGTAATCTCTCAGTACCATGGTATTCCCATCTGATTCGTTGTGTTCCTATAAATGCATTTTACATTGTGTAATGTGTACATGACATTGATGCTTTCTTCCTTCAGTTTGATCTACAAGTACACAAATGAGCCTGAGGACCCTCAGGAAACTGCAAAGCGTTTTGACCTTCACTAAGACAAAAAGATTTGAGTCATGCGTTTCTTCTAAATCTTTCCTTTCTTTGACGTTTGTTTCTGCCTGATAACGTAGCTAAAAGCCCAAGATTTAATCTCCATTGTCCTTTCATGAATCCTTAATGAGAGGCGGTGCGGTACGCATAATTAACTGGAAGAACTGAACACCAGCTTTCTTAATAATACAAAAAAAAAAAAAAGCTACAGAATTATCAAACTCGCCTAAGTACAAAACAAAGCATCAGCAACAACAAACAACGCCATGAATAATCTTATTTCCACCTCGGTTTGTTTCCACTCACGCAGAGTTCAGCTACAAGCCAAAACGAAAAGGAAGTATCCATTTAGTCTGTGGACACAAACATCTTTCTTCCCATTACTTTTGTTTATTCTCTCGTTGATGCAAGAGTGCTACAACTGTGAAAAAGGCATGATAACAGGCTTCCCGGTCCATAAATGCACCATTTTCGAGTCGCCTCTTTCCACTTTGACAGTCGTTTTCTCGGCCGGTGTCTCGGATTGCATGTGTCACTCAGGTTATTGCAGTTAGCAGTCATTCTGGCCCTCACATGACTTCCAGCGCTGGCGGAGATCAATAAGTATTGCGTGTTTCAGGCACTTACGGGCTGGCTTGATGCTCGGCGACTCATTCTGCTCCAGTTAGTCAGAGCAGTCGTGAAGTTCAGCGTAGCTCGGGGAGATCTTTTATCAAAGGGGATCAAACCATTATTCATGGCCAACGATCTACTGCACACACCTCAAGTTTCCACCGCCATTATTCTTTCACTCAGATAATATCAGGGGGTTATGAATTTCAAGTGCATCCACGGCATGATAATGGAATGCTTGTTTTATTCACAACTCTCCGGATGTCTTTTGCTTGGAGTTTGTAATTGTGGGGCATGGATTGCCTTAATGGATTGATTAGAACTGACTTTCAGATTTAGATTTTGACTCTATTTTTCACCACAATTTCACATGGAATTTATTAAGTGAGACTCAAACTCTTTTTTTTTTTTTGTTCACGTTTTTTTCATTGGAATTATTATTATTATTATTATTATTATTATTATTATTATTATTATTATGATGCAGTGTACAGTATTTAACCGTAACAAAACCTATTATTAAACTTTTTTTATCATCTTTTTATAATAACAAATAATAACAAATCTATGTTTTTATATTTGAATTGGCCTTTTTTTGAGTGTATATATATATATATATATATATATATATATATATATATATATATATATATATATATATATATATATATATATGTTCTCAATATATTAGATACACATACAGTATAACCGTCTGTCATATGTAACAACACAAATTTAGTTTTAATATTTAGGCGTAAATAACTAAAACAAAATACTAAATTAAATGAGACATAAACTAAATGAATATAAGCACACATTTAGAAGAATGCACTGCTAATAGTAATATAGTGATAAAAACAAAATTAGAAACTAAGCTTTGAAAACAAATGTACTTTATATATTTATATGCACTTTATACTATAGATATAGGCGTATCGCACTGCTAAAAGTGTGATGTTGCATTTATATAGCATAATCGCATCAAACACGAAGGGTGTCTAAAAACCCTTTTGTATAAGGAACTACTTTTTTCCGCCATTCATTTACATCTGCAGCTGACAGTCATAACAGCAAAAAGTGCAGCTAATTCACCAACGTCACTTTAGAGATAGTCACTTTGAAGCTTTTTAGAGTAAAATCCAAAGTGATGACAAAACAGGAGATTTTGCTCACTTTTTAAGATTATACAGCTGAACGGCATGAAATGCCATCAGCCTACAGAGATTTCCCAGTATTTCTCTGTTGCAATCAGGAGATCACAGTAATTAACCCATGATTACTATGGTATAAATACAGCACTACAACATAAAAAAGAGAGAGAGAGAGATCGACTTAGAATGTCACTTTCTGTTTTATAATGATTTAATCAGCTGTAATTTGACATTTTTTGCTGAGTTTTTCTTCCCCTAAGGACGTTTTATACAGTCTCTGTCGCCAACTTGTGGCAGAAAGTCAACACTTTGCTCTGCTCAAAGACAGGCTAATGGCCACTGATGCGCTGAATCTGCAAAATGATAAATATTTAAAATAGGCACTATACCTATAAATAAACTGCACAGTTGCAATCTCAACAACTACTTTCTCGACTAAAAAAGCCTCAAAAGTACATTGTGTTGTCCAACAGCAGCAATATTTGTCAAACTGTGCTGAGTTTATTGATCTGCTGTCATGTGGGCGGAGTAATACACAAGAGTTAATATAAGTTACAAGTTATGATATTGCAGAATATCACATGGCTATCAGCCAATCAGATTTGAGAAACATACAGAACTTTTGTATATATATATATATATATATATATATATATATATATATATATATATATATATATATATATATATATATATATATATACATATACATATACATATACATATATATATATATATATATATATATATATATATATATATATATATATATACACATATACATATACATATACATATACATATATATATATATATATATATATATATATATATATATATATATACACACATATACATATACATATACATATACATATATATATATATATATATATATAGTTGAAGTCAGAATTATTAGGCCACCTGAATTATTAGCCCCCCTGTATATTTTTTTCCCCAAATTCTGTTTAACAGAGAGGTTTTTTTTCAACACATTTCTAAACATAATACTTTTAATAACTCATTTCTAATAACTGATTTATTTTATCTTTGCCATGATGACAGTAAATAAGATTTGACTAGATATTTTTCAAGACACTTCTATGCAGTTTAAAGTGACATTTAAAGGCTTAACTAGGTTAATTAGGTTAACTAGGCAGGTTAGGGTAATTAGGCAAGTCATTGGGTAATGATGGTTTGTTCAGTAGACTATCAAAAAAACAAATTAGCTCAAAGGGGCTATAATTTAGACCTTAAAATGGCTTTAAAAATGTTTTATCTGCAAGAAAAAAATATTATTAGATATTCCTTGCTCTGTTAAACATCATTTGAGAAATATTTAAAAAGGAAAAAATAAAGTGGACTTCAACTCTATGTATGTCCTTTAAATTTGTGAAGCATGAATTGAATTTCCTTGCAGCCAGCAGAGCGTGATTGTGCTCCATTGCTGTTTCATGTTTTGATGGAGCTGAATTCTGATGTGTTCAGGTGCCATGTTCTCCTTCTCGGCCTCAGTGGAAGCGACCTGCATCCTCATCGCTGCTACCATCTTTAACGGTCTGTACCCTCTGACCCTGCCAACCTTCCCTGGGATGCCTTTTATCATCATGGCTGCCTTCATTCTCATCGTGCTCATTCTTTTGCAGTAAGACAATCATTATTTTATATGGAATCTGAATGTAGTGACCGCTCATATATTATAAAATGTGTCATTTATTCTTGGGATGCAAAGCTGAATTTTCAGCATCATTACTCCAGGCTTCAGAAGTCATTTAATATGCTGATTTGCCTCTAATGAAACATTTATTATTATTATCATCTATTATCAATCTTAAGATGATGTGAAAGCAAGGCTTTTACTAAAATAATAAGCAAAAGAAAAAAAATGAGAAATAAAATTAAATCAACCAATCAATTAATGATAGTTTAAGGTTTAACAACTTTATTAATCCCACCAGGGGCAATTAGATTAGGGTAATAGCATTTCATGATAAAACGAAAACATAAAGAGACAAATCACTTACAAACAGTGTTAAAAAAACAACAACAATCCTGCATGCTTCATGTATAACTTCAAAAATAGTAAAAAAAAAAAAAAGACTTTGGAAAAACACATGTATTAGAAATGTACATTTAAAACTTGCTAAAATGTAATGTTGTAAAGCCTTATTGCCTCTGGAACAAAGGTAAATTTATATCTGTTGGAAGAGCATTTAATGCTTCTTAACCTCCTTCCAGAGGGCAACAGAACAAAAAAAAGGCTTCAGAGGATGGGAGTCATCTCTTATCACATTTTGAGTTTTCCTTAATACTTGCTGTTCATGTAACTCCACTAGACCTCTCAGAGGTAAACCAATAATCTTGGAGCAAGTCTTGACTAAGTTTTGAAGTCGATTTTTCTCTAACGGAAAGTGAAGAGAACCAGCATAAAAAGGAAAAGCTTAATAAACTCTCGATATAGGTGGTATAAAAAGTTCTCAGTATACGTTTTTCTACACAGAAAGAGTTCAGTTTTCTAAGAACATACATTCTCTGATGCACTTTCTTAGCAACAGCTTCTGAATTCTGCTGGAACTTTAATGTGGTATCAAATATTTTACCAAGATACTTATATTCCTGTACCCTTTCAACTTGTTTTCCGTTAAAATACACTGGTTTCACTTCTAAGGCATTTTTTCTAAAATCAATTACCATCTCTTTTGTTTTTGTGATATTCAGTTGTAGTTCAGCTTCTTTGCACCACTTAAAAAACCCATTATGATTATCGCTGTCATTACAATCTGTATTTGTTAACAAGGATAAAAAAAAACTGTGTCGTCAGCATACTTGATTATATGGCAGTTGTTTTTAGTGCTACGACATTCATTTGTGTACAATATAAAAATAATTGAGGACAATACACAACCCTGTGGAGATCCTATTGATGTAAAAAGCATGTCTGAAAGCACTCCGTTCAACATGACTCTCTGCTGCTTACATGTCAAGAAGTCTAAAATCCATAAAACCAAACCATGACTCACATCAAATTCATCTACAAGTTTCTTTGCTAAAATAAAAGGATTGACAGTATTAAATGTAGAGGAAAAGTCCACAAATAGCATTCTTGCAAAAGCACCTCTACTCTCTTAATGTTGATGTACAGTATTTAGAAGGAAAAGCTTTGCATCATCTACCCCTCTTTTAGTGCGATATACAAACTGCAAAGAATCCAACTTATGATCAGTTTCTGTCAGCAGTTGTGACTTAACCTCTCTCTCTAAGGCTTTCATAACTAAGGACGTTAAGGCTATGGGCCGAAAATCATTAAAGGAGTTTGTAAACTCCATTAAAGGAGGATGGTAAACACTTTAAATTTTTATTTATTTAAACTATTTAACATTTATAAAAACTCATAACATAAATAAACATAATGACTGAGTGAATGAGGTTACAAGGAAACAAACTCATTCATTAATTTTTCTTCAGCTTATTCCCTTATTCCCTGTTGCCATAACATAATGAACTGCCAGGAAATAAACGGCATAATAATATTAAGTAATATAATATTTACTTTAAATATGAATATGAAAATATTAAATATGTCTGTTGGATAAAAATAAATAATAAAATAAAATAATTAAATTAAATTAAGTAAATTTTAATCTCCAATAACCACTTATCTTTTAGTATGTTGTAAAAATTGTTACAAAAATGTTTTCTACAAAAAAAAAAAAAAAAAAAAAGTTAATCCCATGCTTTTAAACACTTGCTGAAATACAGTAGCTATGGTCATTCCATACCTGATTCATCAAGCACTGCTTTCCACACACACATTTTAAACAAATATGTTAGCCCATACATAAAAAAAATCCAATTTGCTAACTATTTCTAGCCAAAACAATATTTGGGAGACCTTGCTGTGTCAATAGCTTGTTTTCTAAACCAGTGTTTCTCAACCACGTTCCTGGAGGACCACCATCTCTGCACATTTTCATGTCTCCTTAACCAAAACACACCTCATAGTTAAAATAGCTGGGTAAAAATACATATACCTCAACTATTGTATAGGTTATTATAGCACAATACCAGCTATGGGTTATTTTAACCCAATGCATTGGGTTATTTTGATTAAATGTCAATTTATTTTAACATTTTAATATTGCTACTATTACTAGTACAACTATTCATTTTGTAATTATGGCTGTGTAAATAAATAACATACAGTTTAAAAAATACTTAAAATACTTTATCTCCATTACATTTTAAGTTCCAGACACTTTCGTTAAAATAAAACAAGAATCACAAATAATGAAGAAACTGTGCAAGCAGAAAATCCTGTGTTGATGGAGCAGAATATGGAGTTCTGTGTGCTGTAGAGGCTGTCGAGCAGCTGCAGAAGGCTTTACTCAGTGTCCACAATCTACAAAACATTTTAACCACATTTAAAAGCTACTCGTCCAATGATAATGAAGATTTTGTACTTTGGGGTTTTATTCCAAAACTCCATGGGTTTATGTACGAAGACTTGCGTTGAATTCATACTAAAACATTGCATACGGACAAAGCTGTAAATGTGCGTACGTAGTAAAAAATCTGATGTATGAAACACTTTGTACGCGGAATCCCACGCATATTCTCTTTGTACATCCGAATTAATGTGAAACTGAGCGCACATGCAAGAGCGTAAAACTCCTCCTTGCCTCCTCACCCTTATAAATATGGTAATGACTCCACTTTGGCAAAATCAAACGAAAAAGCAATGGCATAAGCAAGCAAGCAGGAAGAGAAACTTCACAGATTGTGAACTGGAGGTGCTCCTATCAGAGGTAGACCGGAGAAAAACTGTTATTTGCAAGTTTGTCCTCCGGAATTAAAAAAAAAAAAATAGAGTGTAGCTGACGCAGTGAACGCAGTGGGGTCTAAACATCGCACTGTGAACGAATTAAAAAAGAAATGGTCCGATGTAAAGGTGCAGGTGAAGAGGAGAACAGCGGCAAACCGTCAAAGTGTGGACCAAACAGGAGGGGGAACAGGGGATGCTGAACAAACACCCTTTGAGGAGAGAGTTGCCTCAATTGTGGGTGACACTTTACTGTCTGGAGTAGTATCTGTGTCTGTGGGAGACACAGATGTATTAGAGGAACACTTTGTTAGTGCGGTATAGCAGCACCCCTTTGCTCTTAACAAAGCAGTACCACAGGCATTTCAGCTGCCAATCACATTTGAGCATCACATATTATTTGCACATTTATTGAATGGAAATGTGTCCAAATTACGAATGCAAATTCATCTTCAGATGGCGCCTTTATAGCAATGTGCGTGCAGTCGATCGCTCCGATTACGTTGGGAAAACCGGCGATCACTGCAAATAGCACTTTAATGTTTGGCTGGTTAACTGCATGGTATGGAAACCTTATATACCTGCTAGACATGTGAATGATCCCGTCCCATACAGCTGGCATTGCATGGCGCAAAGACGACTGGCTTAACCCAGAGTGGTTTTTGGAAAGAACCAGTTGCCAGGATACTTTGTTGGTGCAATACTCTGTAGTGTGCAATTTAACATAATTGCCTCTAGGAGTCACCAATGGAAATAAAACAAACACACACAAGAAATACACATATGCCAGATATGAAGTTGACGCGGACCAACGCACATTCTCACGTTAATTTCATCATTAGTAAATCCAAACGTGAGCATGAAATCAGGCGCACGCAAAGTTTTTGTGCGTAGGCAGCAATGATACAACAATGATCACCTCTTCTGCTCCTACTCATTCATATACCACATGATGTTTGCTCCAACCTTTTTGCTCCAAATTGTACATTTACACATGTATGCAGGATAGGGCTGCACAGTGGCGCAGTGTGATGTTCGCCTCACAGTAAGACGGTTGGTCCCACTTTATATTAAGTGGCCTTAACTACTATGTACTTAAATGTAAATCTAAATACAATCTACTTACTGTGTTCATAATGTATTGCAGAACACTTCTGGTGCTTTTGAGGTGGAATATGGGTACAGTTAGAGACAGGTTTGGTGGTATGGGTAGGTTTAAGAGTGAGTTAAAGTGTAAGGGATGGTCAACAATGTAATTATAAATCCAATTACAGAAATTAACTACAGGTGTAATTACATGCAGGTATTTGATCAAGCATAATACAATGTATAAACATGTATTTACACGAAGTACAATGTAACTAATTATTAATTACAGTGTAAGTACATATTAGTTAAGGCCACTTAATATAAAGTGGGACCAAAAGGTCGCTGGTTCGAGCCTAGGTTGGGTCAGTTGGCATTTCTGTGTGGAGTTTGCATGTTGTCCCTGTGTTTGTGTGGGTTTCCTCCGGGGGCTCCGGTTTCCCCCACAAGTCCAAAGACATGCGCTATAGGTGAATTGGCATAGCTAAATTGTAGTGTATGAGTGTGAATGAGTGTGTATGGATGTTTTCCAGTGATGGGTTGCAGCTGAAAGGGCATCCGCTGCATAAAAAAACATATGCTGGATAAGTTGGCGGTTCATTCTTCTGTTGTGACACCTAATGAATAAAGAGACTAAGCCGAAAAGAAAATGAATGAATGAAAGCAGGACCAAATAACAATTAAAAACTGTTGCTCATTAGCAAAGACTGAAAGACATGGGCTGCATCCCAAATCGTCTACAATTCAGTAGGTACTGGATTTGAATTTAAATGTACTACTCGGTCATTAGAAAAGTACATTCTATACAGTATGAATGTAAGCAGTATGAATGGAACTCCGACGTACTACATCCACCATTTTGTCATCAACACATGACCTACTTTCGTCAATTTCGTCGCTTCCCTCCCATTCACGAGTTCTCTCGTGGTGCATCATGTAGTGTCCACAAGATGTGCACTTCAGAATCTCGCCAGATGTAGGTCATCCAGGTACTTCCCACTGTTTTTGAAATTTTAGAAATTCGGACATACTACAGTATACTTTGCATACTGTTTTTAGCATACTATATAGTATGGAAGTATGTGATTTCGGACACAGCCGAAATGGGTAATGGGTGTGACAAACAAAGGAGACATCCAAAACCTGCAGTGTTGCTGGTCCTCCAGAAACATGGATGAGAAACACTGTTCTAAACCACACAATGGTTTCAGAATAATATCTTTGGTGTGACTAAGTGTTATTAAAGTTATGCAGCATCAAATGTAACCCACATGCTGTGCCTTTGAATCATAAATTGAAAACTACTGCTCTAAAAGCCCATCAGTAAATCCCAAGAGAAACCATGGCTAAAAATGCAAATTCTCTAGTGTGTATTAGGGTTTCAAACTGAATATCTCTATTTGTTATATTTGTAGAAAGCTTTTCACAATACTTATTGTTCAAAAAGGAGCTTTTTCAAAAAATTAACGAAAAACCCATTACATTTGAATAGAAGAAAAAAAGTTGAGGCCTCCTTACTACATATTTAAACACATGCAAACATGGATATTAACTTGAGCTGCTGTAATCCAGCCATTAATTACAGTCAATATCGGCCAATTTGTTTTTCAATTAAATTTGATTATCAGCATTCTCCTTATATTCCCTCAATGGAGCCTCAGATATACAGTGTGATTGTTGGCATGGCAACTCTTTTGGTCAAATGAGGTGATAATTATGGTTTAATTTTAATGTTAATTGCTTGCTCAGTGTCAAGGATAATTGCATGATTTTTTTGGTTTAGTTTTTAATGTAATAACAAATCTAGCCACAGTTTAATTGGAAATACTAAAAAAATAATCACTATTTTAATAGCTGGCTAATAAGATACTCAAACAGATCGGCTTGCTGTGTCTTTTTGGAAATATCTGAATTGTTTTCAAAAACCTTGAGGTGACCAAAAATATTGTCCTAGGCCTTGTGAAAAAAAAAATGGCCGTTATGGTAGCGCATTTGTTTGGCAGTGGTTTCGAATGTAAAATCTGGATCATAAAGCAAAACCAGTTAATGGGCCACCCCAAAAAAATTGAAACTCTGTCATAATTGACATAACCCTCATGTGTTTCATATGCATATTTTTTAAGAGCCTCAGCAATAATGCAAGTCAGCTGGAAAATGTCTATTTGTGTGGATGCACAACAGGAAAATAAGTACTGAACATGTCATGTTTTTCCTGGGAATACAATGAAACAATGAAATGACACGAGGAGAAAGTACTAAACAACTGAAACATCCTTAATACTTTATATAAAATACTATTTTTGTGATGGCAGCTTAACGATGCCTCTCATATGCAGAATGAAGTCACATGAATTGCTCAGGTGTGAGTTTTTTCAACAGAGTGAAAAATCTTGATGGTCCTGTAGGTCTCGTCTTATCAAATCTGATCTTTATTTTGTATTCTCTATTGGATTCAAGTCAGGTGATTGGCTGGGCCATTCTACAGATGGATTTTCTTTTTTTTCTGAAAGCATTTGAGAGTATCCTAGGCTGTGTTTTGTATCATTGCCTTGCTGAAATGTTCACTCTGGTTTCATCATCATCCTGCTGATGTAGACGCTGGACTGAAGCAGCGTATATTCATTTACAATGATGGCTGTCAGAGGGTTGCTGAATAACTACTGAGAGATTTCAGCTGCTGTCTGGGCCTTCACTGCATTTCTATACCTCCCTTTCTTCATGTGTTAAATACTTTTTACCTGTGTCATTTCATTTTATTACACATAACTTCATTTGTAAACTAATTAGATTTGTTTTCTTTTCATATATGGATTTATTTGTTTTTTACCAACATTCGAGGAAAATTTCAAGTCAATGGCACCTCAATGGTGAAGTGGTCAACACGTATTTTCCCCGCTGTTTTCACAGTTGATCATATAATCATATTAATATAATCATAATCAGTCAAATTTAGACTTTTTATGACCTTTTTAAGTCCATTATGAAAAAAAAATTCAGACTTATACAGGGCAAAACACTAAAGATTGGCCAGTGGCAAAGATATTTACTTGCTCTATTAATAAAAAAAAACAAGTTTAGTTATTTTTTTAGGAACATATTTTAAATAATGTGTCAAAACAAGCAAATTCTAGCTATATGCATTTACTTTTTTCAGTATAACTATTTATTTATTTTTTAAAGACAAGTTAACAACTATAATAAACAAAAATGTATGCAAAGCACACTGTCCAGGTCAGTGTCCTCACCAGGTAGCTAAGAACTTTTACACAAAGGTTATTGTTAGGATATAAGGAACATAATTGAACCAAATTATGGTTAATACATGTAACATTTGTTCAACTTTTTTTGATGGATTGTTAGCGAGTCCATAAGTGTTGGCCTGATTGGGTATATCTTTACATAGAGAAAGGCAAATGAAGACCTGTTCAAAATGATTCAAGACCTACAACACCCTATTTAAGTGAATTTAAAGAGCCATATTAAACATTAAAAAGGGTCATATTTCAGTTTTATGGGTCTCCAACAACATACTGATATGCATCCAAGGTCAAAAAACACTTTCATGGTCTTATAAGAATTTATTTTTACCTGTTTATCCCAGCGACTCCCTATCGTTCAGCGATTCATTTGTTCCCAAATCCCTCCTTAGCGCAAAGCTAATCTGCGCTGATTGGACCAATGACAGCCTGTTGTGATTGGTCGACAGTGCTCAGCGCGAGACAGTAAAATGCCCAGCGCAGTTTGTCAAGCCTCCGGTTCACCAACATTGGTATAGGATCCGATCACAGCGGACACCCGAAACACGCTTCATAGTAAAACTTACTCAACAGTGTTATTCAGACACCTTACTGTCACGTGTGAAATAAGAGTACAGAGATAGATCCAAATGCAAGTGATATATTTAATGGTAACCGTGAAAAATAAGCCAACAAGGCTACAAAAAGGGTGAGGACACTGGAACTCTGGAGCAGGGACAGAGGGACGAAACCAATATCAGCAGTCACTCTTCTAGTCCTGAGCACAACACAGATACACATAAGCTAACACAACGAACTGACATCGAGACATAGAAACGTAGCCCAAATATAGGCTCAGTAATGAACCTCAGCTGGTGATCAATCAAACAGCTGAGTGCCGTCATGACACGTGACCAAACAAATACACGTGGAAAAACAAACAACACAAACCCATGTGACAAAACAGATACTCCGGAAAGCGCACAAACCTGCAACCGTGACAATACCCCTCCTCTTAAGAGCACCTCCTGGTGCTCCCAGAAGAGCTTACCTGGCGATTGAATTCATCGATAAGAGAGTGATCCAATATGTCCCTAGCCGGAACCCAACTTCTCTCCTCTGGACCGTAACCTTCCCAGTCCACCAAGTACTGAAATCCTCGCCCCCTCCGTCTAGAATCCAGAATGCGCTTAACCGAATAAACGGTCTCCCCATCTACGAGACGCGGCGGGGGAGGGACCGGACTGGGCGGGTTAATGGCCGTATGAAAAACGGGCTTTAATTTGGAAACATGAAACACGGGATGTATTCTCCTGTATGCTGGAGGAAGTTTGAGGCGGACTGCCACCGGACTAATGATTTTGGTGACAGTGAATGGGCCAATAAATTTAGGTGCAAGTTTATTACATACGGAACGCAAGGGAATATTCTTGGTTGAAAGCCACACTTTTTGACCGACGACGTAAACGGGAGGCTTAGACCGGTGGCGATCGGCTTTAGCCTTGGTGCGCGCACCCACTTGGAGGAGGGTCTGTCTGGCCCTGTTCCAAGTGCGTCGGCACCTCTGGACAAAGGCGTGAGCGGAGGGGACCGCGACTTCGGATTCCAGACTGGGAAAAACTGGTGGCTGGTAACCTAAACTACACTGAAACGGAGAAAGGCCCGTGGCAGACACTGGTAATGAGTTGTGTGCGTACTCCACCCATGGGAGCTGCTGACTCCAAGAGGTGGGATTCTGGGAAACCAAACAACGTAACATACGCTCGAGATCTTGGTTGGCCCTTTCAGTCTGTCCGTTACTCTGAGGATGGAAACCAGAAGAAAGACTTACAGACGCCCCCAATAAGCGACAAAATTCTCTCCAAAATTTAGAGACAAACTGAGGCCCCCTGTCAGAAACCACGTCCGTCGGGAGGCCATGAATGCGAAAGACGTGATTTATGACAGCATCCGCTGTCTCTCTGGCTGAGGGTAATTTGGGCAGAGGGATAAAGTGAGTAGCCTTCGAGAACCGGTCCACCACGGTCAAAACAGCCGTATTGCCACCAGATGGCGGGAGACCTGTGACAAAATCTAGCGAAATGTGCGACCAGGGTCTCGAAGGCACTGACAGAGGATGAAGGAGTCCAGCGGGAGGTCGATTAGAAGTCTTAGAAACAGCACAAACGGAACAGGCCAAAACAAACTCACGTATATCCCGTGCCATAGCTGGCCACCAGAATCGCTGTTTAACCAAAAATATAGTACGACTCACCCCAGGATGACAAGCCACTTTGGAGGAATGTCCCCATCGAATGACGTCAGACCGAATCTCCTCCGGCACAAACAAGCGGCTGGGTGGGCATCCGGCCGGGGGCGTTACCCCATCTAGGGCTGTGCGAACCCTGCTCTCGATCTCCCAAGTCACCGCAGAAATACAAATCCTCTGAGGAACGATGGGCTCAAGAGACGTATTGCGCTCGGAAAAATCGAAAAGACGGGATAACGCATCGGGTTTGATGTTCTTAGAACCCGGTCGATAAGAGATGGTAAAGTCAAATCGTCCGAAAAATAATGCCCACCGAGCCTGCCTGGAGTTAAGTCGTTTGGCAGACTTGATGTATTTAAGGTTCTTATGGTCGGTCCAAACGATAAAGGGAACCCCCGAACCCTCCAACCAATGACGCCACTCCTCCAAAGCGAGTTTGACAGCCAACAACTCCCTATTACCAATGTCGTAATTACGTTCTGCGGGAGATAATCGGTGTGAAAAAAACGCGCAAGGATGAATTCTGTCATCCGAGGATGCACGCTGGGTCAGGATAGCGCCCACCCCCACCTCTGACGCGTCAACCTCCACCACAAACTGCCGGGAGGGATCAGGAGTCACCAGAATGGGGGCTGAAACAAAGCGGCCCTTTAATTTTGTGAATGCAGCCTGTGCTGCACTCGACCACCTGAAGGAAGTCTTGGAGGAGGTTAAGGACGTCAGAGGGGCGGCGAGCTGGCTGAAATTGCGAATAAAACGCCGGTAAAAATTGGCGAAACCCAGAAATCTCTGCAGGGCCTTACGAGACTCCGGAATTGGCCAATTCACCACAGCCTGAATCTTCTCTGGATCCATGCGCACCCCCTCGACCGACACAATGTGTCCTAAAAAAGGAACAGACTGTGCATGAAACACGCATTTCTCCGCCTTGACAAAAAGCCCATTCTCTAGCAGCCTCTGAAGCACTCGCCTGACGTGCTGCACATGTTCCTGGAGAGAACGGGAAAAAATCAGAATGTCATCCAGGTAGACATAAATAAACTGATCTATCATATCTCGCAACACATCATTAACGAGTGCTTGGAAAACTGCGGGGGCGTTGGAAAGCCCAAAAGGGAGAACACAATATTCAAAATGACCCCTGGGGGTATTAAATGCAGTTTTCCCATTCATGACCCTGCTTAATGCGAACCAAATGATATGCGTTGCGGAGATCTAATTTCGTGAAAAAAGATGCCCCCTGCAGACGCTCGAACGCTGAAGACATCAGCGGCAAAGGATAAGTATTCTTCACCGTGATGTTGTTCAACCCTCGATAATCTATGCAAGGACGAAGAGACCCATCTTTCTTTTTCACGAAAAAGAACCCCGCCCCCCGCCGGTGAAGAAGAAGGGCGAATGATCTTAGCCGCTAGAGAATCAGAAATGTATTTCTCCATGGCCTCCCTCTCAGGAATAGAAAGAGAGTATAGTTTGCCTTTAGGCGGAGATGTACCTGGCAATAAATCTATAGCACAGTCATAGGGACGATGAGGAGGCAGAGAAGCAGCCCGAGACTTACTGAACACTCTCTTCAGGTCAAGGTACTCACTGGGCACGTTTGACAGGTCCATGCGCTCCTCCTGAAACACAGAACAAGACACAGCAGAACGAGCAGACGAAAGACAAGACTCATGACAGTTCTCACTCCATGAAAATATAGTATTAAGACCCCAGTTAATGTGAGGCTTATGGAGGATCAGCCAAGGATGACCTAAAACCACTGGTGTGTTAGCACAGTCTGTTAAAAAGAAAGATATATTTTCAACATGATTTCCGGACGTGATCATCTTTATGGGTTTAGTGGAGTGAGTGATATTGGGAAGGGAAAGTCCGCTGAGGGCGCGTACTGCAATGGGTTGTGAATGGGTGTTAACCGGAAGTTTAAAACTGAAAGCGAAACTGGAATCAATGAAATTCCCCTCTGCCCCGGAATCAACAAGGGCATGGGTGTTCTGGCTTCCGGAACCCCATGATAAAGTGACGGCAACAAGGTAGCCGCCGCAGAGGGTTTATCCAGATTAATTTCACCCATCAGTAACCTCTTACCTACTGATGGGTGTTGTCTTTTACTGGACAGGAAACCACACGATGTCCCGTGCCACCACAGTAAAGGCAGAGTCCCTCCTCTCTCCGTTGGCGCTTCTCCTGCACGGACAAGCGGGACCTGCCCACCTGCATCGGTTCCGGGTCAGCGCTTCCCACTTCCGGCGCCGCAGCCAAAACCGGAGGACCAGAGACCGGCTCCAAAAACCTGACCTGCTGCCTGCGATTCTCTCGGCGGAGCAATCGGGCGTCCACCCGAACTGCCAGATCCACTAATTTGTCCAAGGTCTTTGGAAGATCTGCAGTATAGATCTCGTCCTGAAGACGCTCGGATAGTCCATGCAGCAACATGTCCCACTGCGCCTCCTCGTTCCAGCCGCACTCAGCCGCCAAAGTCCGAAACTCAATAGAGTAGTCCGCCACGCTCCGATTTCCCTGACGGAGTTCAGCGAGGATTCGGG
This sequence comes from Danio aesculapii, assembly GCF_903798145.1. Lineage (NCBI taxonomy): Eukaryota > Metazoa > Chordata > Actinopteri > Cypriniformes > Danionidae > Danio > Danio aesculapii. The sequence goes on from NC_079451.1 coordinate 8,385,376, forward strand.
CGGCCTCTCTCCCGGAAGCGGCCCGATCAAACACCTTCTTAAGCTCTTTGGAGAACAGCTCGAAGGTAGAACAGCATGGCAGTTTCTGTTCCCAGGCTGTAGTTCCCCATTGAGCCGCCTTACCCGAAAGGAGAGTGATGACAAAGGCAACCTTAGCCTGCTCCGTGGCGAACAACGACGGTTGCAACGTGATGTACAAGGAACACTTGGAGAGAAAGGACCGGCATAGGTGAGGCTCTCCGGAATAGCAGGTTGGAGGAGGAAGGCGAGGTTCAACAAGGCGATTAGTAGTCGTTGGTGCTGGCAACACCACAGGGGGTGGTGCGGTCTCCTTGTGCCGCTCCTGTAACCAGCTGTTGGACCTGCGTGGTGAGCAAGGAGACCTGGCCGACCAGAGCCTGAATCGCCTGAGCGGTGGTAGCTAATGCCTCATCCTGCCGGTCAATCCTGGCATTACTGATTGAGACGAACTCAGAGATCTGGGATGCACTCGCTGGATCCATGACAAGGTCAGTTCGTTCTGTCACGTGTGAAATAAGAGTACAGAGATAGATCCAAATGCAAGTGATATATTTAATGGTAACCGTGAAAAATAAGCCAACAAGGCTACAAAAAGGGTGAGGACACTGGAACTCTGGAGCAGGGACAGAGGGACGAAACCAATATCAGCAGTCACTCTTCTAGTCCTGAGCACAACACAGATACACATAAGCAAACACAACGAACTGACATCGAGACATAGAAACGTAGCCCAAATATAGGCTCAGTAATGAACCTCAGCTGGTGATCAATCAAACAGCTGAGTGCCGTCATGACACGTGACCAAACAAATACACGTGGAAAAACAAACAACACAAACCCATGTGACAAAACAGATACTCCGGAAAGCGCACAAACCTGCAACCGTGACACTTACCACCAAAAGCAGTGTAGTCAAACACCAGCAAATTGCTCCATTCTTAACTATGATACACATTCAGTATTAATCCACACACCAGCAAAAGCTAACTATTCTGAACCTTGACCGCTGCACGTGTGTGGGAACAGCTGACGGTGGCCATAGCAACGACAAACAGCAGTGGAACACGAGTATTTAAATCCGTAAACAAAGCGGCATGCGTCACATTTCAACATGGCATTAGACGCGATATGAGAATATAAAGAGTTAACCTGATACAGTACACGCGGTTACAAGTAACAAAACACAATTAAATACATCATCAGCAAGCTGGAGAAAGCAAGGAGACAGCCATTTACTTACACTTATGAAATGTGTCATGGGCCAGGTCTGATTCATTAACTATCATTCATTTTGGAGCTTTTCTCCCTTCTCAGCTATAATCTAGATCATTTCTATTTGCAATCATTGCTGTGGCACTTCTTGCGTGAAGTGTTATATGTTCTCAGGGCTTACCTGTACTCTGCTTTGCCCAGAGATCACATCCCCAGCCAGAGGGTTGTAGCGCTCACAAGAGCTCCTCCTCAGCTGCAGCAGGCTGCCTTTGTCTCACAACTCTCATACATCAGTAGTCTTTTCTGATCCTTCCTTTAACAAACGAATGAATCGCCCATTTCCCTCACACTTCCAATAATATCCAGGTAAGCACAGCGTCTTCATGACTCATGATGACTTCAGGATCTGTTTGTATTTGCTGCTGGGTTAGTGGGCGGGGCCGCAGGTTTAAATTTTCCTGGGTTTGTGCGTGGAACAATTGGGCGGGGCTTTTGTTTCATAGCCACGTCACGCCGAAACAGCTAAAGACTCGTTTTAAAAACGATTAATTCTAACCACTACGAGTCGACACTTTTTTTAGATGAATCAATAATTTTAAAAACTGTCCACTTTCAGATTTAAGCCTTAGCTGGATATTTCACTTCACTTAGAGCTGTTACACACTACATGGAATGTCATTATCAAAAACCCACAATAGGGGCTCTTTAACATTTTAGGACATCTTAAAACTTTAAGACCCCACAGACACCCTGAAATAGTCCGACCTAGCATTCCTTTGCTTGTTATCTTCGTGAAGTCATGGGATGAAAATATTAGACTGAATTTTTCACTTTGTGCATAAGTTAAATTGACAGCTCATGGTGTAAACACATCCATAGATGTGACCTAAGGCAGATCTTTAAAACATAAAGAATAATATGACATATTGATGGCAGTTCTAGCTTTGAACTTCAATTTTTTTCAATTTTTTGTTTTTAAAAAGCACGTAAGAATTTATCAGTTTTATAGAAAGCATTTTTCTCTATATCTATGCGATCGTCCAATATAAGCTTCTGTCAATATTATATGCTTCTTAGCAAGCACACATGAAGACCTACAGTAATATGTGTAGGCTTTTTTTGTCTTCTTCTAAGTGTTGAAGAATGTTTTTGAAATATGTCTGCTTCTTCATTGCTTTTGATTTTTATCTATTCGGAGTTGATGTGCATGACATATTGTGTGCAAACAGCATAACATACGCACTTGCATTTGTCTTGTGGAGAAATATGGACGATGGCAAATTAGATATTGATCCATCTCTTGTGTATTCTTCAGCATTTACACTGAGGGAGAGATGATCTTGAGACACTTCCACTCATCTTCTCCACATGTGACCACAACGGGCCTGAACTCAATCTAGGCATTAGTAGCTTAATGTTTTTGAAAGAATATGGAGTTCATTTAAGGTCAATCATTAACATTCGTTGATGGTAATGTTAACTTCACTTTTAAGGGAGCTCGGAGTGGCTACTTTGGAGTTCGTGGTGGTTTCAGACTGTTGAATTAAACGTCTGTTTGTTAATCACACACAGAATAGAGTGCGGTTTTCCAATAATGTGTGTTACAATAATGTGATGGCAGTGATGGCTCTTGATAAATGCTCTTTATTTAATGGTCTTTCCATTTGCTATTAAATGGATGGATGGGCTACTTCTAGCAAAACACATTACTATGTCTGACTCAACCTGACTACATTATGTTACATTAAAGCACGGTGATAGAAATGACAGGGTCATGGGCTCAATATCCAGGCAATGCATGAACTGATGCAATGTGTACATTTAATGCAAATACAAGTTAGCTTATGTTTTGACATTAGCATCTGCAAGATAGATTTTGTTTTCATAAATTTTACATCAGCAAAAATACATTTTAAATTGTTATATCAGGAATAAATTATTATTGGAAGCTGTAGTATACATAAAAACAAACACAACACACCTTTTAACTGACTACGGAAATAATTTATTTATTTTGTAGAACATATTTGAGATATTTAAGAAGATATTTATGTATGCAATGTATGAAAACTGTTTGAGCTTTCAAATATTTTGTTTGTTTTAATGCAAGCTACTCTATTCAAGTAATCTAATTTAATACTACAGTAATACTGCTAATAATAAATACAATCCCAAATCAGAAAAAGTTGGGACAGTATGGAAAATTCAAATAAAAAAAAAAAGAAAGATTTCCAAATATACTTTGACTTGTATTTCATAGCAGACAATATGAACACGAAATATTTCAGGTTTTGTCTGGTAAACTTAATTTCATTTGTAAATTTACACCTTTTCCTGTCATTCAGACCTGAAACACATTCCAAACAAATTGGGACAGAAGCAATTTAGGACTAGAAATCAGGAAATTGATTACCTAATTGTGTAATTTGAAACTGGTGATGTCAACAGGTGATTGTAATTATGATTTGATACAAAAGCAGCATCCAAGAAAGGTCTAGTCCTTTAGGAGCAACGATGGGTCAAGGATCGACAGTTTGCCAACAAATAGGTGAGAAAATTATTGAAATGTTTAAAAGCAATGTTCCTCAAGGAAAGATAGGAAAACATTTGGACATTTCACATTCAACAGTGCATAACATCATTAAAACATTAAAGGAATCTGGAGGAATGTCAGTGCGTAAAAGACCAGGGCTCAAGCCTAAGCTGAAATACTGCAACCTCTAATCCCTCACTGCATCAAGAATCATCATGCACCTATAAGCGAAATCACCCCATGGGCTCAGGACTACTTTGGTAAACCTTTGTCAAGTACAGTACCATAAAACGTAGTTACATCTACAAATGCCAGTTAAAACTGTACTGTTCCAAAAGGAAGCCCTATGTTAACAGTGTCCTCTAAGCTCTGAGGCATCTGGGATGGATCACATGGTGGAAGCGTGTACTGTGGTCAGATGAATCAGTATTTTAGGTATTGTTGAGAGAAATAGATGCCATGTGCTCTGGACCAAAGAAGAAAAGGATCATCCAGACTGTTACCAGCAACAAGTCCAAATACCAGGGTCTGTCATGGTATGGGGTTGTGTCAGTGCCCTTGGCAAAGGTAGCTTGCACTTGTGTGATGGCACCATTAATGCTGAAAAGTACATAGAGACTTTGGAGCACAACATGCTGCCCTCTTTTCCAGGGACACCCATGCATATTTAAACAAGACAATGCATAACCACATTCTGCACATGTAACAAAGTCCTGGATGCAGAGGAAGGGGTTACAGTTGCTTGACTGGCCTGTCTGCAGTCCCGATCTGTATGTAATGGAGAATGTGTGACGCATTTTGAAGCATAAAATGCAACAAAGAAGACCCCATACTGTTGCTCACCTTAAGACTTGTTTGCTGGAAGAACAGGACAAAGTTACACCTGAAACACTTCATCACTTTGTGTCTTCAGTCCCTAAACGTCATTTAAGTGTTGAGAAAAAGAATGGCAACATTACAAAGTGGTAAATGCTTTACTGCTCCAACTTTTTTTAAATGTGTTGCAAGAACCAAAACTGGAATACGTGTTTATTTTGAAAAAATAAATAAAAATGTTTGTTGTTTTGTCTGCAATGAAATACAAGTCAAATTTAAAAATCACCACTTTTTCATTATTTGTATTTTCCTAAACTAATTTAACCCATTTAGAAAAGGGTTTTGCACTTTTTTTTTCCAAAAAACAAAAAATAAATAAAAATAAATAAATAAAAAATTAAATAGATAATTAAATATATATACATACACATACATACATACATACATACATACATACATACATACATACATACATACATACATACATACATACATACATACATACATACATACATACATACATACATACATACATACATATATATATATATATATATATATATATATATATATATATATATATATATATATATTCCTTTTAAATGCTATTAAGCAGCACAACTGTTTACAATATTTTAAAATGAAATATTTTAGGATGCAAAACTATTCCTTTACTTTGCACAAATATTTCACAATATTACAATATTATACTGTATTTTTAATAAACCTATTAACCAATCACTTAATGAAAATGTAAATGCAACAAACTGCAAAATGCCTATTAAAAATTACTGAAAATTATTGAAAATTAAAATAAAATTTTAGGGTAGGTCTAGTTTAAGAAGACCTTGTATGTACAGTGGTTTAAATATGTATAAATAAACATATTTAAACCATTAAATTAAGTTTTTTTTTTTTTTTCAAATCCAGTGACTTGAACAATTCAAGTGATATTTTAAGGAGAGAGGAATTGAGTGAATTAGTTACCAAATGATAGTTAGTTGAAGCTGCTTGACATTGTTTACAGCACATTTATCTACTTTCATCTAAAAACCCAAGCAATCCCGCTGAAATATGTGAATGCATCTACTGAATCTGTGCAGTTTGCTTTTTATCTCTCGTGACTTTAGCTCATTGATCAGGAACGATAACCTGCTATGTGCAATCCCAGTAATAACCCTTTCAAGAGAGTCTTCTGGAAAAACTTTGATCTCACTGACGCACTTGTCAGCTTAGCAATAAACAGCTCCACCGCCTCCATTATCAGCCTTCAAATTGATTCTGACGCGCATTTGATGTTCTTCCTCAGACTATATAATTAAGTGATTGTCTTTGGTAATGAAGGCATTAAGTAATGTACACCTGCAATAAAGCCAGTGTGTGGTGGGTAGTGAAGTGTAGCCGTGGTTATCATCACACCCGGGCTGTAATTACACACTAATGGGCCGTTCCTGGAGGCAGTGCCCGCTCAGGGTCGTCCCAAGCAGCCCGCTATTAAACCTGTGCCATTCAGAGGAAAACATACGCTCCTTAATCCATACTTAATCCATTATCCTGCTAGGAAATGATACGTGTCCAATCAAAAATTGCAGGCCATCTTGTGGAACCTTAAATTACACCCTTTTACATTTGGCCTTTTTTTTGGCATTGAATGAATTTGAGCATAGTGTGCATACAGTAAAGTGCATTGGGATAAAAAGTGCATCTACTGTACTTACATTTTTGAAAATCTACAAATAATAATAGTAATACTAATAGGCACCAGTCAGTTTTGAATCTTTGGACTTCTTGGATTTTCATAAAGTGTTTTCCCCAGTCTAATGTAAAAAATAAATAAATAAAAATAAATAAATAATATAGATAGATAGATAGATAGATAGATAGATGGATAGATAGATAGATAGATAGATAGATAGATAGATAGATAGATAGATAGATAGATAGATAGATAGATAGATAATCATCCAAATTACATATTTAAATGTTTTTCATGTCATGTTTTATGAATTTTGTTTAGATTCCAATTACAATACACTTATTTTAAAGGTTGTTTTCTCAAACTGAGATTGTACTGAGCAACAATTCTCCAAATCCAACCTTTTTTTTGTTCATATCTATATTCTGAAGGTTTTATGAGGAATACATAGAGGAATACATTCATACATAATTTGCTTGATTGCATTTACATATTAATTTAGCAGACACTTTTATCCAAAGTGATTTACAAATGAGGATAGTATATACATACATTTCATTCTACAAGTTTTTATTTTGTTTGTTTGCGGTATTTTCTGAATAATTAGTTATAAACAAGGCAAAAACAGCTTTGACTAGATATCTACAAAGAAGACAAGATTTTCAAACCTGATTTTATCCAGTGTTCACATTTTTAAATGATTTTTTTTAAGAATTATATGCAAATTAACTGATATTTGCTTAAGTAATGGCTCATTTAAACAGCATTTTAGAAAAGCGGAAATTGTTCATTTCAGATGAAAACTGCAGCTAATTGTATGTACTGTATATTTATGTTTTGGTGTTTTGCAAAAAAGCTGGCAAAAGCAAGATTTCCTAATATCTGGGGTTGCAAAACTAACTGCAAACCTAACTACAATTTGAAATACTTGTTTTCACGCAGATTATATATGGATAGATATACATGAACAGATGATCAATTAATAAAGACGTGTTTTTCCATGGTTACTTGCAAAATAATATAAGCTTAAAACGCTTCCCTTGTAGTGCATAATAGGCACACTAATACATTTTGACATTTGCAAAACATGACAAGCTCCATATTTATATCAATATTTAGTGAGTAAACAATTTTCTGAAAAACACAGAGCAACAAAATAAATTAAACACGAAAGGCTGAGGTACAAATGCTGAAATAATGGTTTTTGTAAGCATATTTCAGGCTTTGTTTTATTTACAATTTTACTTTTCCATGTTGTGTTTGATTATTTCTGACAAAGAAATTTTGTCTTAAAGGGAACATAGTTTACCTCTTTTTTTATGATTTAATATTAATATTATGGTTCTTCTGAGTGTGCCAGTTTAGGTTCAGTTCAAAACACAATTCAGATTGTTTTTGTTATAATGTGTTAAAAACTGTCATGTTGGGGGCGTGTCCACAGTTCGCTGATTTAGGGATGTGTTGCTTTACATGTAGATTAGTTTCGGCTTCCCGCCCAACGGAACAAGGGGGCGGAGCCATGAGCTCACCCGCTCTGTGTTTGGGCAGACTGAGAGAAGGAGCAGGAGTGAGAGGATCAGCAATCAGTCGTATATGACTGACTATATGACTATATACGACTCGGACACAGACCAAGCAGAGAGTACAAAATCATTTGTGTCTTTGTATAGTTTTACAGCCAACTGTGTGCTAGTTTCAAGTACCGAGCTTGTACACCAAGACTAATAACCACACACACTGAATTAACTTTGACTGAGGCACGGGATGCGTCGCTCAAAGCCGTGACATGGCACACCAGACACTCTCTGTGGCGCAGCAGAAATATGAAGTGTCCCGAATCGTACCCTGATAGAAACCTATGTTTAGAATTCTAAAACGCATGGCACAGCGTCAGGTACAGCAGCACCTAGTTAACAGGGAGCTTCTGTGATCGCAAGATGCAAATGGCTGAAGTATAAGGCAGACTCAATGAGAATTAAACCTACCTAAAGATACAACCAATACTTCCGATTAGAGCAATAATGTGGAGAATATTGAACTTGTGTTGAGCCCAATGAGCCTTGCATCTAAAAATAGAGCAAGGGTGTTCCTTTAGTGATATCGCTTCGACTCACGCTGAAAATAGCGGATGTGAATCAACAAACTGAGGATATGATGACGCGCCTGTCAATCAATATTGGTGGGCGGGGGGACCGCACTCCTACGTAAAGTTGCGGTCGATCTGAAAACCGCTCTAATTGGTCCACCGTTTTTTATGTTGTTAAATTGAAAAAAAAACACTGGGTTTGCTTATATCACCCCAATATGACGGTCTATACACCATACATGCACATATGTCTGTCCAAACAGCTTGAAAAGTAGATTTTTTACCATAGGTGCCCTTTAATGTTACTTGTTTGTTTTTGTAGAAAATAGACCTACTTATTATAAGCTATAAAACCTATCTACACCTGAAGTGGAAAACTTCCATGTAGAACATTTTCTCAGTTCATGTCAAAGGCTTTTGTTTCTTTTCACATTAACAAAATTTACAGGGACATATTGTATATTATTAATATCGATCAATATATAAAGATATCACGTCACCAAATAAACACTTCAAAACAACTTAATGTCCATGAATTGTAATATGATGTGTTCACATCAGCTGTCAATCTCCATATAGACAACTTTCCAATGTGATCATTTTCTTAGTAGCTACGTCTATTCCAGGAGCTTCCACTGCAAATGTATCTTATGCTGTATATATCAGTCACACATAACTAGCATTTGGCCATGGCTGGAAGTCAATGATTAGAGTTTGGAATTTAAAAATGAGATTTTTGTTACAAAAACACACTGTTCTGCTTCCTAAGGGCTCACTCACACTGAATGAGCCTGCTTCTCAAAAGGCAAAATGCGGCGCTCAAGAATGGGTTTTAAAAAAATGCAGCACAAGGTCCACGTGACGCAATATTATGATTGTGATGTAATTACGACAACAACGGACCCTAAAACATGTTATGATAAATGCTTGAAGACACATCAAATAACTCAAATGTCAACTTTCAACTATAAACAGAAGCTTGCAATGGTTGCCCCACCTCTGAGCTCTTCTGACTGGTCCACTGCTTTTGGAACTGACAGTGATGAGCTGTGCTGTGTGAAAGTTGAAGATCTTTCAACTTGACAAATAAGTCGATCACATGTGCATCACTTTAAAAGACGTGAGGCATTAGCGTGGTGGTCAAATATGACCGCCAAGTGTGTGTTTACATTGAAAAACAATAGAAAAGTAGTGGATTGGAGAGAAAAAATGCAAATCTTCTGTTTGATGTTTGTGATGTTTGTGAAGGGGGTCCAAATTTGCTACATGTAAAAGTGTATGTAACAAATAAAGGCTTCATCATCATCATTCTGTGTGAACAGCCCCTAAGACATCCATCAACCAGCTGGCAGTGTGGAAGTTAATTTTATGACAATTGAATGAAGCTTCAAAATAAGAGCCACTAGCACCATCATACAGCATTGAAGAGCCAGCATAACATTTAAAACTACTCCGACTATGATCTGACAGAAAAAATAAATGTTTCATAAACATTGAGGATAGTATAAGAGTGAGTAAATTATGGGATGATTACAATATTTTCTTGACCTATTGTGCGTAATACAGCACGGAAAATAATTATTGAACATGTCACCATTTGTCTAAGAAAACATATTTATAAAGGTGCTGTTGACCGAATGTTGGTAACAACCAAATAAATTCATATATGCAATTGAAACTAAAGTAATTCCATTACAAATGAAGTTATGTGTAATAAAATAAAATGACGCAGGGAAAAAAAGTGTTAAACAAATGAAGAATGGGAGGTGTAGAAAGGCAGCGAAAGCCCAGACAGCAGCTGAAGTCTCTCAGAAGTTCTCTGCCTTTTGTCATTGTAAATGAATATTAGCTGCTTCAGTCCAACATCTACATTATCAGGATGATGAAGATGAAACCAGGGTGGACATTACAGCAAGGCAATGATCCAAAACACAGCCAAGGAAACTCTCAGATGGTTTCGGAGAAAGAAAATAATGGTGTAGAATGGCCCTGCCAATCACCTGACTTGAATCCAATAGAGAATACAAATTAACGATCAGATTTGATAGACGAGACCCACAAAACTATCAAGACTTTTATACTCTGTTGAAGTCTGTGGAAAAACTCACACTTGAGCATATCATGTGACTTTATTCTCCATATGAGAGGTGTCTTCAAGCTGCCATCACCTGAAAAGCCTTTTATATAAAGTATTAAATATGTTTTAGTAGTGTAATACGTTCTGCTTGTGTCATGTCTTTGTTATTACACGTAACTCATTTTTCAAATTTTTTACATTTTATTTTTATGTTTGTATTGTTTGGGTTTGTACCAAAATCTGGTTCAATTCTATGCAAACAGCTCCTTTAGAAATATTATTAAAAAGATACAAGAAAATATATTATTAATAAGAAAGAAAGAAAGAAAGAAAGAAAGAACGTTTTTCAAAGCAAGCATCTGCAAAAGTGACTACGCACTAAATATTTTGTTCATCATTCTCACCACCGCTCCATCCCAGCCTTCACTCACATTTTTCTTTCGCATGTGCATCTTGGGGGACGTCAGTCAAACCGAGGAGGAATTGCGGAGCGTATGATATCTGACCCTATGGAATATTGATGAGTGTGAGAGGAATAAAAGGGAATAAAAGAGGAGTAATGACAGAGTCCGGGTGGCTGAATGAGAGCAGTCTGAAGCTCTGTGGTGCCACTGACTCAAATCAGAGTTTACACAGAGACTCTGGAGACTGCAGACTTAAGACCTGCTCTTAATCCATCCATCAAAGCCTCTCTCTCATTACGCTCCACAATTACCGGGACTATGAAGGGCTTGTCTGTAAAAATCTAACTTCAAACAGACTTTTTTTTCTTTTCTTTTTTGTATTTAACCGCTTAGGCTGTCTTTCTTTCTGCTTCATCTATGGCCTCATATTTAAGATTTTGAATGTGATTAAATCTGCTGTGTTGTTTAGAGAGAGTGTTTACACTGGTAGCATGTGACTGCAGTGCCGAAGCAAAACAAGGTTGGGTTTTTTAAATAATTGAAGCACACAATGACCTCGACAGACTAAGCCTTCTGTGGGACCACATTTTTTGGTGATGTAATGTCACATAGGCCACTGCAAGTGTGCTTTATGAAGAAGGAATAAAATAAAATAAAAAATTACATTTAAAAATAAAAATATATGAAATAAATAAAATAATATATATATAAAAATTAATAAAATAGCATAAAAAGTAAAAGAAAATATATATATAAGAAAAATATATAAAATATAAAATTAAAATATAAAAATTAAAATTAAATAAATATATATTCATATGAATAATTTATTAATAATTAATAAATATAAATTATTATTAAATTAATAATAGAAAATATAAATAAATAAATAAATAAATAAATAAATAAATATAATACAAAATTCACATGGTTTGTTCACCCAAAAATTAAAATGTTCACTTAATAAATTAATTACATTAAAATCAAAATGTTGTTTTTTTTTTCATAAGTTTGTTCATCCAAGAAATCACATTAGTACATATATATTTTATTTATTTTTGCATATTAATTGAAACACCAAACAATCTTATATTTAATTTTATTTGTTTATTTGTTCGGTTTGGGTCTGTCTTTAGGTCTAAAACTAAAATTATCTAACAGTATCTTAGAAAAGCGTATATATTTCTGATTTACACATTAGCCCCTTTCCGAAAGTAATACGGTTAATTATACAGAATTTTTTTTTTTTTTTATACCAGTAAATTTTGACATCATTAGCCAGAAATGACCTCTAAATGGCTGCTCTTGTATTTGTAAACATTTGACTACGTGACAAACTCTGTGGATGGATAAGCATTGTGAACAACTTCGATAAAAACATATAAAGGTACACTGTCACTTGTCAAGATGTACATAATGTGTGTGTGCTGGCGCTCACCGGCTGCTTTACATGCACATGCGTCAGAGCTTGAAGGTAAACAAACAGTGGCTTATCATAAGCATTTTATCGATAACTTTTTTACACAGTTGGCAATAAGAAGGAACAGAAATGTTATCTGACTAATATCTAGCAGCTAAATGTGTCTGGAAAAAAATATTCAAAGGCTTTTATTGTCATGAACCGTGTGGATGTGAATGCATCTGAGTGTTCTGATTGAGACGTCACACGTCATCGCGTACTAGATGTGAACGTGCTCTTTCCGGCAATCTTCCTTCTGCGTTCACACAGAGCAGCATTCCAGCAAATTACCGGTAATATTACTACTTCTCTTTCCAGAAAATTGTCCGAATGAATTTACCGGTATTTTCAAAAAGGGCCTGTTCACACATACATTGCCGGTAATTTTCCGGAAATGTCTGTATATGTGAAAGGTGATAAAGTTAAACAAAAAAAAAAATCTTTTTAAATACATTATTTACAATAATTTTAAATACCAATTTACAATGACAATATAAAAGGAAAGAGATGTAAGAGGCAAATAGTTTTTTTCTGGCTAAAACACTTCACAATGCATTACTCATTAAACTTATGTTGTATTGGACTCTAAATTCAATATTTGCTTATCTTAACAAACTGGTTGGAATTAATCAATATTCTTCGGTAATGGACACCGTGTTACAAATTCTGTTGATGCAGCAAAAATTTTATTTATTTATATTTTTCTTTATAAGTGTTGAAGGGGGAGAACTGCACGTGTGGTTTTCCAGTAATGTGTCAAAATGTTTATGGAGATTTTAAGTCATCCGTAACGCAAAGTGTGAGGTTAAACTTGTCAAGAATTCAGGACCTGCTGAAGATGTGCTGCTGCTCATTCAGGCAAAAACTGCTGGAACGACTGGTTTTCTAACATTCATATTTTAGAGAGGTGCAATGACACTTCATTCACACAAAATATGTCCATATTTGTGTAAACAAACACTACTGAAATATTACTAAAAATACAGGAAAAATGTTAATTCTTGTATAGCATATGTATATATATATAGTCAGAAGTCAGAATTATTAGGCCCTTTTGAATTTTTTTTTCTTTTTTGAATATTTTCCAAATTATATTTAACAGAGCAAGGACATTTTCACAGTATGTCTGATAATATTTTTTCTTCTGGAGAAAGTCTTATTTGTTTTATTTCGGCTAGAATAAAAGTAGTTTTTAATTTTTTATGAACCATTTTAAGGTCAAAATTATTAGCCCCTTTAAGCTATTTTTTTTTTCGACTGTCTACAAAACAAACCATCATTATACAATAACATGCCTAATTAACCTAATTAATTAAGCCTTTAAATGTGACTTTCAGCTGTATAGAAGAGTCTTGAAAAATATCTAGTCAAATATTATTTACTGTCATCATGGCAAAGATAAAATAATCAGTTATTAGAAATGAGTTATTAAAACTATTATGTTTAGAAAATGAAAAATTGGGGGAAAAAATAAACAGGGGGGCTAAAAATTCAGGGGGGCTAATAATTCTGACTTTAACTGTGTAAACGGGACAACCGTCTTAAAATAATTTTATGCAAGTTGATATTTAATTAACATTAAAAAAATTTACGGGTATTAAAGTAGTAAATCCACTACGGTATCAAAGTAGTAATTGTGGTTTTAAAGTGTTTCATCAGCAATTTAAAATAATTGCCTTATGTTTTAGTTTTAAAAGGAATTATAGTTATTTATGTGATTCAAATCTGAAGTTTCAGGCATCATTGCAATCTTCATTGTCACATGATCCTTCAGAAATCAATGTGCACGATACACCTCGTCTTCAAGATGCACCTTTTATTTTTCTTTGTTTTTGTGTTTTCGTGATGATGATGACGATGATGATGATGACACTTTTCGAAAGTCTCACACTAATATACTGTACCCACCATCTGGATGGCTTTTGCTAAACCTCTTCTGATCGCTTAAACTGGATTTATTCTGTCTTTCAGTGAAAACAAATCCACAACCCAAGGTGGACCTTTATTGCAGCGCTTGGAGCCAAAACGCGCGTGGCAGTTTGTCAATACATTCCTCTCGTTTTAATTGTTTATTTATTTATCGGTTCTTCAGCAGAAATGTGTATTGGCGTTGGCCTGGGGGGGTAGTACAGTGCTCAGATCCTCAGAGTAAATTGTGTGTCTGGTTTTTAAGCCGGTTCCATGAAAGCAAGCGTCGCGTTTGCGCTTTGAATCTCTGATGACAGAGAGATCCAGTCTTCACATTAGAAAACAGATTTATGAGGTCAAAACATACACTGTTTGTACCTCAAGTTTGGTAAAGCAACTATTTTTCATGTCTGTGAATTCACACTGTAAAAAATAAATTGTTAAGAAAACATAAAAAAACAAGGCAACTTGATGCAGTAAGAACTTTGAGTTGTCTCAACAACTGTTTTTTTAGTTCTTCTCAGGAACAATATTTTGTTCAGCTAACCTAATTTTGTTTTTTTCATGCAATGTTGACTATTGTATTGTACTAACAAAGATATTCTTGTCACATCAACTGAAGCAGCAGTTACTGCTATTGAGTCAATTCATTTTTTTCTGTTCAGTGGATGATTTTTTTTCAAATTTGCAAAAGTAATTGGTACTAGTTAGCACATTTACTTAAAATGACAAACACAAAGTTACTACTTCATTCATTCTCCTTTGGCTAAGTCCCTTAATTCATCAGGGGTTGAAAGCAGAATGAACTGCCAACATATTCAGCATATGTTTTACACAGCGGATGCCCTTCCAGCTGCAACTCAGTATTGGGAAACACCCATTCGCATTCAGACACCTGTACCGCATGTCTTTGGACTGTGGGGGAAACCAGAACACCCGGAGGAAACCCACGTGAAGACAGGGATGGCAACTGACCCAGCCGGGTCTCAAACCAGTGACCTTCTTGCTGTGAGGCGACTGTGCTACCAACTGCACCACTGTGTCACCCCTCTTACAAGCAACAGATAAACAAGCTTCGCTTTAGATCGTCACGTCACGCATAAGCTAATTATTTAAATATCAACGTTCATATTCAACACAAAAATGTTTGTCCAGAAAACTCAGTTCAACATGTAGACATGACATTTTAATGAATATTGTTGACATAACATATATTTTTATGTAGATCATTAGTTATTCACAATTCTTAGTAAATATGATAGAAAACGTACAGTGTGTTGAACAAATGGTGATTTTATTTTTTACAGTGCAGTTGATATTGGAGAGTTGTTGTTAAGATGAATGTTTGATGAATCTTGACTTTATTGGATGGACGTGGATGTGCGTGTGTGATTGTGAATGCAGGAGGAGGTCTTTTGCATGGCTGACTTTAAATATGCAAGACCCCTGAGACTTGGTTTGTTTGTTTATACTCTTGTTCTATATTCATCATGAATAATTACGCCTTTTCTCAGCCAAAAACAAGAGCGTGTAAGCTCTGCACGTGTGTAGGTTATGGTCCAGTGCCTCAAATAAAGAGACATGATAAAACTTGTATTTAATAACATTCCAAATGAGCAGAAATCGAATAACATTAGCATTTTTAAATCTAAAATATAATTTAATTGATTGATAATCATTTCTTAATTTCAAGCAAATGTATTATTAGGGACCGAGCACCTAAACTGCATAGACCCTATTGGAATTGCTCCGTTTCTTATTATTATTCCATTCTGGAAGATTTCGGAAGTGGACATGACAAAATGACTCGACAGTGCCACCTATGAAAATTCTACGAAGTGCTCTTGAACTACGATTCACGCAAACGTATGAAAATTGGCACACACGTCAAACGTGCCATTACCTACAAAAAAAGTCTCTTGGAGCAAACCCAACAGGAAGTCAGATATTTTTAACTTCCTCTGACAAAAAAGTGGCATTTCCAGGCGTTGCATTTTAACAAACTCCTCCTAGTGGTTTTATCAGATCAACACCAAAATCAGGAAGTATTATAACTCAGGCATGAATTATCCGATCTGCCTCAAAATTCACATGTTTGATAACAGTTCTGACCTGAACACGTTTACATGCCAATATCCAGTTACAGTTATAGTGCCACCTGCTGGCAACAGGAAATGACATGTTTTACTCTATAACAAACTCCTTCTACAAATTTTATCGTATCAGCACCAAATTTGGTTGGTGTTATCTGAAAGCCCTGGCAATTATATATCATGAAGATCTAGAGTTCGGAGAGAACAGACTAATAAAAACAAGTTTAGATTTTTCCACCTGTCAGGTTTTGCATCAGGGCATAAAAATAAAATTGATATAACTCAGTTTTTTGACCACACTTCACTATTATAGCTCATATATTAATTTGCTGGAAATTAGAACTGAATTTAGAAATAGTTTTGAAATCTTTGCTCTTAACGAACACAATTAAATATGTAGGTTAATGCATGTCTTCAGTGGAGTGCTTACAACACAATTTCCTTTTCTATGTAAGTAAAGGAGTAAAGAGTATAAGTAAAGTAAAGAGAAAGTAAAGAGGCTGAATGGAGGCGGCTTGTTCTTTATCTTTGCGCTGCAGATGGTTTACCTATTTATCGCTAGTGAAGCATGTAAGTTGAAAAACTGAAAAGTCGGCCATGTAAATAGCAAATGCGCCATGGTGCAACGCGACTGACTCTTAAAGGGATTGGGGGGATGAAACTCTGATCGGTTTAATGCACTTTATGCTCAAAACACACCCTTAACTCAATAAGAGAATAAATCTTATTTTTCTTTCTGCAAAAGTGGAGTTGAACACATCCTTAATGCTTTTGCGCCATGCACTTTAGACTTTGCACCTAGATTGTTAAAATAAAGCCCTTAATCTGTTAAGGCCAAAAAAAAGGGGACGCCAAAAAAAAAAAAAAACATGCTTTGCTTAAGGTTTGAAAGATGTGATAGCAAAAAAAACTAAAACGGGCACTTTCACAATGAACAGACACATGAAGCAGGCTTGCCATGGCAGAAAAGATGATAGTCAGCCTTCAAGTTCTCTCTTTTTACGATCCATACTGAATAAACAAACAATGCAGTTTACATGCTTCGTTGCATTATTTATTAAGATAAATCTAAACTAATTTCTGTAGTTCAAACAGGTATACAGGGCCATTATAAAACAGGTATAATGGCCCACGTATAAACAAATAGTCGAGTTTAAATTGGGTTCGGGCTCATAATTACAGTTCATTTGCCAAACCAGGCTCTGACACAAGGTGCATTAGCTTGGGTAGGGTCAGGTTTAATTTATTGGGCCGGATCTAAGCTCTATTATATATGCATTGTTCATTGTTTCTTGATGTTGGTAAATACATTAAGTAACATTAAATACTGGAACTGGGAGTACTTTCAAACTATGTTTTATTGTTTGTTCAAGTTAGTCATTGTTGTTATATTATGGCCCGTTTCCACTGAGTGGTACAGTACGGTATGGTACGGGTCTGTACGGGTCACCCTTTTCAGGCTTGCGTTTCCATTGCTAAAAGGGTACCAATGGTACACTTTTGGTGGGCGTGGTGTACGACAGTCAACTTCATTTTCGCTCAAGAAAACGTCTGCAGTAAAGCTGTACAGGTCATTCACATATCATATGAGAAGCACTACTCACAAAACGGATGCTTTATACACATAAATACTTCTGTATAAATGTTCATTACTAACTTTTCTATAAACATGAGTTGATTATAACTGCAGATCAATGACACTGCGAAATAGCCTACTGTAACATCTGTAATTATATAAAATAAATGCAACATTTACTGTATGAATAAATACAGACCCTTACAGTCTCCGATATACTACCAATTACAGATAAACTACACAAAGCATACATTTAGTCATTATTTGGGTTCAAAAACAACACGAAATATAGCCCACAGTCAGAGCAAACCCTTCATCTGTGTGTTTAATCTTCACCAGCACATGTAACCGCTTGTTAGAAAGTAATTCCATCATTCTGAGTTCATAATAGTCCAGAAGGTGATGATAATAGTTAAACATGGCTGTTTGTTTATGTTTGCTGAAAACAATTTTCTCCTTTGTTTTTTTCCGGCTTCTCATTAGTTTTTTTGCCCGTCACTCTCGCGTTTGTCAGTTTCTGAAAGAATCGGGTTTCAAAAGCACGTCAATAATCAAGCGCACGTTATTATCATCAGCTCAAGAAGTTCGTTATTTCAAATATAGACGCACACGTGAGCGCAAGCAAATAAGTGAAACCGCTCACGCTTTAGACTGGCTCGTAACAAACTACGGGGCACAGGGTAGAATCAGACAAGGTTTGTTTGAGCTCGGATGGACCATGGCTCGTTATTATATGCAAATAATGTTACGGTTTAATCTCTCTGCTGTGTATTTAAAACATGGCGGTTTCATTGTTTTTATTCTGGCTTGTTGCACGAGCGAATGATGTATATCTCTGTAAACCAATAGCATTCAGCTGCACACCCAGCTCCACCTTTTGGTAAACCTTTTTACCCTTTGCAAAGGGAGACCAAAAAGTGGTACGGTACGGTTCGGTGCGCCTATTGACAGTGGAAACGGCCATAAAAGAATACCGTACCATTTAGTGAAAACGGGCCATTACTAAATGAAACTATTTTTATTATAATTTTTACAAATATATATTATATGTTAAATAAAGAGCCCATAATTAACTAAACATCATCAAAGGGACAGTTTCCTTTACACTCAAATGATGTTTGTTACTTACTTAAAATGAGCTGAAAAAACACAATTCATGAGTTTTTTTTGGGACAACTTGATTGTTTTATGTTCAATTATGTTTAAATTTGTAAACTAATAAGTTAACTTAATTATTTAATGTCGGCCTAACACAAATCCACTGTGTGGAACCCAGCATTTTTTCTATAGAACTAAAATTTCAGATGTGCTTTACTGATACAATTTTGCAATTATTCGACTTCAGTGCAGCTCATGCAGCAAAGCTGAACCCAACTTCAGGACAAAGTCAATACCAGTGACCAGCCAACACTATTTAGCAGCTGTACTCTCTCATTAAGCATGGAAATAAAGGCCTATCTGAGCGTCTGCCAAAGCCCAATGCAGTCAGACTGAGGCGTGTGACACACCTGCACTCTGTCTGACAACAACAATTAGCCGTCTACGCTGAGAGTTCCACACAATCACTTTAATTAGTGTCAGTCAACGTCCATATTGTTCAAGTCAAACTGGAAGCAGTGGCTTCTGCATATTTATTATTGACCCATCGAAGAATTAAAAAACTATTATGCTCTTATAAAAGCTGTTTCTCTTTCGCTCGTGTCTAGAAAGCAGGGCTAGAATATTTATCAGGATGCGGAGATGAATTTAGATTAATGTGTCTGAAAATGGGAGAAAGTGCTTTTTCCAAGGGTGTATTAGCAAGTTGCAAGCAAATGATTATTTCGGCCAGCTGTTGTTATCAAAAGCATTAATCAAATTTATGGGATTATTTTTTCATTAGCTGGAAATTGGTTCTTTATACTCTAAGACCAGGACACACCAAGTCAACGGTCAGCATCAGGCTGGCCCTCACATCGGTGGGAGTTTGCCCAATTAAGCATGTAGATGTCAAGTTAGCCGTTGGTGAAAGAGAGCAATCCGATTGGCTGTTCAGCTATGAATCAGAGAGCAAGAACAAAAACTGAAGTGGCCAAACTAACGCAGAGTTCAGACTGCGTGAAGTAGGGGAGAGCGTGGCACAAAGTAACACTTTTTGGCTTTGGCCAAATAATGAACAAAGAAATGGGGTTAGACAAACCATTTTTTCCACCAACACACAAGCCTCTCCAACAAATGAGCACTGAAAGTATGATCGCCGGACCTGTGGTTTCTGTGCAGTATTGCCAAAAATGCTAGGAGTAAACATGTTACTATTTACCCCACCTATGGGGCAAGTTGTAACAATCAGAACGGTTAGTTGTAACACATGCTTAAAAAGGCAGATTTCACACAATTAATTTAAATCCAGTTTACTTTTAACGTTTAATTTATTTTTTATTCTTTATAGCACAGCATGTTCATTTATTTATTTATTTATTTATTGGATAAGCACATTTGAATTTAATTGCATTATTATACATTATAGTACAATGCATTTATTTGCGTTATTAGCAATACAATATATATTTTTTCTTTAAAAAAAATATTTTCTATCAAAAAACATTTTATATAAAAAAAGTTTCCAACATTACACTCAATTCAACAATTATTTTGTTGGTTTAATTTGTGTACAACAGTGTGTGGCTTATTTGTAACACTCTGTTACAACTACAGTAACCCTACTGTGTCATGTTTTGCTCAAAACTGGCTAGCAGTCACAGCGTGTTTTTTTACATCTTTCAAAATGGTTTAATCTTTTAGCCTAGAAGACGCCAATCACAACAATATAAAATTTCACTAACATAATTTCCCATATTTTTTTTTTTTTTTTTTTTTACTATAATAAAAATTACTTTTATGCTGCAAAAATGGTTTCTCCTGTGTTTATCATCCAAATTTCACTAAACTTTTTCAATAACTGGCAGGAAGATGTCTGCCGACACTGTGGTGAAAACCTCAGAAGCATGCCATGGTTAACCCTGAGCTAATACCTTAAAACTTCATGTTACATTTTATAACGCGCTCCCCTAGTTTTTCAAAGTAGTGGCATCACAAATGTTTTCACACAGGTCCATAGCCAGCCAGGTGAAAGGGGTGTTTCTTTTTTTTTTCTCAAAAAGGGGACCTTTTTGTGGTTTTAGGCCTCATTAAGGTTAGTTTTTTTTTAATGAGATTTAAATTGTACATCTTAGAGACATTTTAAACACTACTTTAGCTGAAATAGATTGTCGGATGGTCATCACAACCTAAAAAGTACATTTGAAAATTCATGGATAACAACAATAGCTAAAATAGTACTCAAATTCTGTAACGAGGAGGCTGAGGCAATGTTAGAATCAATTTGCGGAAGTTTAATAAAGGGCTTGCACAGAGGCATAAATGTAAAAACAGGCAGAGATCTTTCATCAAACAAGGCAAATCCAACAAACGTAAGTAAAAAGGCAGGCGATAGGTCAAGGCAACAACAATCAGTCCAAAACAAAGCAAAAGGGCAAAGACAAGGAACGTACGTGAGGTAAACAGGCCAGGTCATACACAGGATAGCAGTCAGGAAAGTCACTTGGAACAACGCTCGGTAAGGCAGGTAAATTGGCAATACTTCACCAAGTATCAGTATCTGACTCCTTGCTGAAATATGCTCCAAACAGGAAGTGAGCACAGAGGGGGTGGAGTTGAGTCAGTACTCGGGTGAGGGCTCCCTCTTCTGGCATGGCGTTATAAATTCATTTTAATATTGGCCGCTTTTGGCGCTTCACACCTTTTCATTGGTCCTTTTTTGTTCCAAGATTTCCGGTTTCAGTATTAAAAAACTATACAGTAGTGAAAGATGACTTCACTTCATCAGATTGTATGTTTTCTTGCACAGCTGGATGTCATGAAAAATATTTGTTAGCATTGGACAAAACTGATTAGCTGAAGTCACATCAAATCGATAGCCAACAGAGGATGCCACTTGTTCTTAAAACCTTTTTCGATGGGTTATTTTCACTATTTATGATAGTTCATCTATTAGCCCAATGATGAAACTAACAGAATGGTCGAAGGTTAAATGCATGAAAGCATTTTCTTGTGCTTCTGAAAATAATTGTGTTGTTTATTAGAATTTATTTATATTTATTTTTCAGCTTTGAATTTAATCTGACTCCAATTTTAAGTGACCGTCAAATTTTGACCATATTCCTAATTGTAAGAATGGATTACATTTATCATTTATGACTCAATTTAGAGTTTTGATCTATTTCTGATCCCATACTCTTTAGTTATACATTCATTAGGGAAAAACGCCGCTCAGAGCTCTGAAGTTAGTCAGAGGATGCAGGGTTGAGTAATACTTAAATAGTCTGGTTGCAAACTGCTCACTCATCCTAAAAAAGTAGTTGATTTAGCCAATTCCATACAACTTGCTAACTTCAGCGATAACCAGAAATCAAAGAGTCTCTGCACAGATGTGCCAACTGCTTCATACAGTGTCGTGCACATTGTTTGGATATAATGTACATAGATCAAGGTAGCACCAGCCTCCACATAATCTACTGGATATAAAGATTTCAGGAGAATTCAGAATGAATCAAAACTTAACATTTTATTTGTCAGGTAAAATTGTATTATGTCAATTTACAGAATCCAAGAATAAAAAAAAAACAATTCAAAGATGATACTGTAAAAATACAACATCCATTACTCAAAGATAAATCAAAGAGTTAGAAATGCATACCTGACCTCACATGCTGCATCGGGGTGTCTTGGCTACAAGATCCCAATGATATTTGTGCACATTTGCTTTAAATAGTCAACTCTGAAAAAACAGCCATAAATTCAAGACAATAGAAACAATAAGGGGGGGGGGGGGGGGGGGGGGGCATCTGGCAAAAATTTTATCAAGGGCAAAAACCAAATAAACATCTACAAGTTTAATATTACAGTGAAATTAAGACAATTTTACCAATCACACAGAGATGATACCAAACATGAATATAAAGCTACAAGTTACAGCATATTAAAACCTTGGACATTTTATGTGAAATGTGCTCTGATCAGAAGGTAACTTAAAGGTCAAGAAGGGGGGCTTGAGGTGAAAGGAGAAGGGTGAACTTTCTCGCATTCCCCCCTGATGAGGTGTAGCTCTGTGTTTCCAGCCTATTGTCAACAGTCTCAGGTTGATTTGAATAAAACAGTTGAACAGCTAATTTTCCTGATCTTCTTCTCAGGTCAGAAAGTTAATTGTTTTATTGCATAGCAATTTTTGTGGTCTTGTCTCATGAAATTCCATAACAGTTCTTAGGGTCTGATAATATGGAGAGATTTAGCCATCCTTACAATATGTCAAATGAGCTCATGTGTGGGACAAATTCTGGACCTTTGTCAGTGAGGGGTGGGTCTTTCGAACCACATGAACACCCCCTGGCTACAGGCAATCTGGGTTAGCATTCCGTCGCTGCTGTGTTCACACTGCAAGATGAATCGATGACAGAGAATTTCACACCTTATGACTTTACAAAAGAAGAACTGCCAACAACTTTGTAATGGTCTGCAAACTACGGCCCGATCCCAATTCTATTTTTGTACCCCTACCCCTTCCCCTTCCTCTTGGCCCTAACAACCGAGGGTTAAAGGGAAGGGCTCCAAAATTTACCCCTAAGAATTGCACCTGCACACATCATCATATGTCCTCGTGATCTCTTGCTTCATATGAGATCGACGATCGCGACTGCTGTAGTTATTCCAGTTGTGCTATTTTTTGGTATTTTTCTTTAGATCACTGAAGGCATACATTATGTTATCATAACGATCTAATGTAGAAATAAGATAGTAACAGGTTGATTTGATATAGTATACTGTATACTGTGTAAGTGTAGATTGTTGTTGGTGATGTCGATGTTATTAACATAAAGCCACACAAAATAATAATATATTCCACACATACAGCACAGAGATCTAATGAAACTACACAGAGATCAATTAATATTATACCAATCAAGAGTACATCATTTCTGTGTGGGTTATGCTGCAATACCAGTGGAAAACATGCATTACAGGTGCATTTATGCATGTGGCTGACATCATATTTAAATGCAATCAAACCACACAAAGGAAATTAAACCTGTGATCTCTCTTCCCATTAAGCTACACAGAAAAGACCCTGAAAACCACAGAGGCAGAAAGGTGTTGGTTTGCCCTTGACAATGAATAAACCTCCATGTGAATTATGAATGGCCTATTTATGACACCTGGTTGCCTGGTGCCATTCCTAAGCCAACAATGAATTGCGCATGAAAGTTACTATTTATTTATTTCGTTCTACACTTTTTTTATTTGAGAATGATATATTTCTATCTTTAAATCTTTACATTATAAATAACATCTTATAGTTAACATCATATCAAATATGACAATTTGTTACATATGACTGATCAATGCACATCATTTGTAAATTCATTTTATTGTTTAAATCAAATTCCCACATAGTTAATCGATATACTGTACATTAATTCATCCCATTGAAAAGCATATGCATACTGTCTAAACCATTTACCCACTATATAGTATACTGTGCTCTATGTTCCCTTCACCATATAGAAAACTAACTGTGTGCAGCTTAATTGTGCGTGTGTGTGTGTGTGTGTGTGTAAGTGCACTTTCTGAGCTTGCCATACTGTAGATATATGTATGTTTCATCATCCCAGCTTTTTGGTGTTTCTCCCTGCATTGATACAATCAATAAATTCGGATTCAGGAATAAGTTCAGATCAACACGTCGTCGACAACTGTTTAAGAGAATTCTGAGAATGTTTACATGGACACCAATAACTCTGATTAAGAATCTATCATGTAAATTGTGATTTTTGATGACCTTAATCTGACTAAAGTCATAATTGAACTAAACAGAAATCGGATTAAGACATGTGGAGTATACCGATTTTAGTCAGATTATTGAAGTGTATTACAGACATGTAAACATTGCAATCAAACTATTACCATATGTGATTTTAACCGTATTTTGTGACAGAATAATCTATGCACACAGCTGTTAGACTCCAATTCAGTGAAGGACCACAAACACCTGCATCGCGAAATGCAGAGGTTTTTTCTGCCTTACAGCGTGCGGTATCAAATTCCATTAAAACTTCCAGCAGTTCTAATACCTCATTTGTCATGTCTTATTTGGGTGGGGGTGGTGGCATGCATGGAATGCTCCTGAATGAAAGTGAAACTGCCGAACTGCAGTTAAAAAAAAAAATGGCTAATTGACACCGTGTCGCCCGCTTTAGTTAATTTTTTTTTCAATTACTTGGATAACACGTTGAATAGAGGTGAATTCAACATGGCATTATTGTACATAATCTATTCATGCAAATACTTAAATTCACATTTGGTGTGGACCCGACATTACACATTTAATTGCTACGTTGTCAAACAGTTGAACTTTTATTTATGGAAGATTTTAGACAAGATTTTACCACCTTAAACCTAATTTATACTTCTGTGCTGAATGTTCGTAGCGTATACCCCACACATTTCCATTGCCATTGAGCATTTACACCTATGTGTTCTGTCAGTGTACTCTAAACTAGCACACAGTGAGGTTTCTATGATCCACTGTGTTGAGTTTCTGTCTGTGTTTTGAGCTTCCGCTGGAAATGCATGTGGTGCTACTTTAACAGGAGAATGATGCAGGAATAGGCAAACTAAATAATTAAACTTTAAGTGCGGTTTATTTATAAATTTCGAGAGGATCACTAGCTTATAATTGATTACGGCATCAGCTTCACATATTGCGTCAATCAGATGAATACTAACTCACTATAAATAACTGCAGTTTTTACACTACAGTCATCTTTGTCTTGAAGAATACCCCCTTCCATCCCTACTCCTCCCTCTTCTCCTGATAGGGCTGCACGGCAGCACAGTGGTTAGCACTTTTGCCTCACAGCAAGAACACCACTGGTTCGAGCCCTTACTGGGCCAGTCAGCATTTCTGTGTGGAGTTTGCATGTTCTCCCCGTGCTTGTGTGGGTTTTCCTCCAGTTCCCTGGTTTCCTCCCACCGTCCAAAGACATATATTATAAGTAAATTGACTAATCCAAAGTGGCATCATAAGTCAAACTCTTAGCCAGCTAGATCTCTTAGCTATTACTAACACGTTCATGAGCAGGGGAGTTCTTGAGACCTACCTGAGCTCAAACTTCCCTCTCGCTCTTCAAATGGGAGGGAGCCCCGGGCTCGAGGATATTCTGAGTCTCTCGGGACAGCATGCCAAACACACTTGATTATCAATCATCAGCTAAGTGTGAACTCTTGAAATATAAAATAAACCAAAAACAAAAGTATCCATCCATGAGAGCAATGCAGGGATTAAGGTGAGTATATAGGGTGGATTGGTACTGCTCCTGCAACAGTAAATAGAAATTCTATTTTACTTGGGAATTTTTTGGGATGTATTTTATATTTCCCAGTGTTAGGTTGCAGCTGGAAGGGCATCCGCTGCATAAGTTGTAATGGATAAGTTCTGCTGTGCTGGATAAGTTGGTGGTTCATTCCGCTGGGGCGAACCCTGAAATGAATGAATAAATATATTTTATATATCTAAATTTATATTTTATACTGTATAAATACAATACTATATACAAGTAACACATTCCTTTTAAAAATAAGTAACAAAAATAAGAAATAAGCCATTAACTTGTGTATACAGTACAGCCGAGAAGAAAAAACGTGCACAGCTTCTGTTTCATGCTGGCTTTAAATCACTAGGACGAATGTGACTTAAGAAAGACATTTTGAGTTTCAGTGTTTTGTGGCACCTCTTCTTCATGTGACTGACATGTCTCTCTGTTGGCTTTTAGGTGGATTAGTGAGTTGCCCAGCACTCATCCTCGCCTCGTGCTTTCAGACTGAATCTCGTCCTTCTGGGTTACTCTACCAGCACCAAGTGGATCCATGATTGGATATTGCACTCTTTTCTATAAGAAACTGATCTGCTCTTAAAGTCAAGCTAAATGCTTCTGCCTCAGAGAGAAATATATATATATTTTTACACATGGAACACACAACTTCCTGTAGTGGCACCCATTCCACTATAAACAACTTGTGTGATCTTACTTCGAAAGTGAATGAAACACAGACAAATTCACCAGTTGCACTTTAAAACTGATTCTTTTGTAATATTTGTAAGTATTGTACAATAAATTTTAAGCTGCAGAATGATTTCATGCAGAATAGCCTTTCCTTGGGTTCTCTGGAGAGCTGAAATGCACTGAGCATGCGGTGAGAAACCATTAATAATCTCTTAATAAAATTAGAACGGTGAAAAGGTCAACTCCACAAGTGGAAGAAGTAAATGAGAATCACTGCAGTGAATTGTTGTCTCCGATAAGCCATTCAACACAATTAGGCTGACACTGGGAAGAATCCTGGAATCATCCAATTAAATGCATTTCATGCACTTGTGGAAAGCTGAGATTTAGCAGTTTTGTATAAGCATTTACCCCATTACAGAGCTGCAAATGTCTCTTTGTAACACTGCAGTCTACAGCCAAACTTTGAAAACCATCAAGGAAAGGAGGTCCTTTGGGAAAGAATCTTAAATGTGGATGACACGATTAAACAGGTTAGATTTGTTTATGTATATTTGACTTCTAAGGTAAGTGTCTTCTTACAAGTGATATAAATGAACAGATTTTGTTCATGGTACAGCTCTACATGGACAAGTCTTGTCAAAGCAATATGACACTGTGTTCACTCCATTTCCCTTCTGAAATATGACATATCTTGGTGAGAAAACAAATGCTGAATGACAATTGACTGGATAATGAAAAGTGGTCTCTTTAAGACAGGTGATGAGCACAATGAAAGAATGTCATTTGTATTACATAATTCAAAATTAATCAAAAATAATTGTAATATTTTAATAGAAGTCTTAATTGTAATATTTGCATGGTTGATATGCATATGTATGTATGCATGTAAAGTATGTACACTTTTCAAAAAAATGGAACACTTAAACAACACAATGTAACTCCAAGTGTTCCCTTTGTTTGTTTGTTTTTTGAGCAGTATATACAGTACACTACCTGACAAAATTCGCCTATCCAAGTTTTAGGAACAACAAATAATAACTTGACTTCAGGTTGATCGCTGGGTATCAGAATTGGCTTATATGAAAGGCAAAGGTCTCTAGATTATGCTTATTTTACCAAAATAAAATATGATCATGCCTTGATTTTTAATGATATATATTAAGAGAGTAATTATGAGAATTTGTAAGGTCTGACTTTGCAGAGACAAAAGTCTTGTCACTTAATAGAAATATAGTATAGAATATAAAGTCATGGTGCAATGGGAAAGAATGAATATAGAGTAGGACTCCCATGAGCTTGGAGGACTGCATCCATACATCTCTGCGATGACTCAAATAACATATTAATAAAGTCATCTGGAATGGTAAAGAAAGCATTCTTGCAAGACTTCCAGAGCTCATCAAGATTCTTTGGATTCAGTTCCAATGCCTCCTCTTTCATCTTACCCCAGTTATGCTCAATAATAATCATGTCTGGTGACTGGGCTGGCCAATGCTGGAGAACCTTGACCTTCTTTGTTTTTCGGAACCTTGATGTGGAGGCTGAAATATGAGAAGGACTATCCTGCTGAAGAATTTTCCCTCTCCTGTGATTTGTAATGTAATGGGCAGCACAAATGTCTTGATACATAAAACCAATAAAACCGATTCTGATTCTGATTCTGATTCTGATACCTCAGGCTGTTGATGTTGCCATCCACCCTGCAGGATCTTTCACACGCCCCCATAGTGAACGTAACCCCAAACCATGATTTTTCCTTCACCAAACTTAGACTGATTTCTGTGAGAATCTTGGGTCCATGAGGGTTCTAATAGGTCTTCTGCAGTATTTGTGATGATTATGATGCAGTTCAACAGATGATTCATCTGTAAAAATCTACCTTCTGCCACTTTTCCAAATGATCAACTAAAAGTCAAGTTATTATTTGTTGCTCTTACAGCTGGGATCGATAACAAGACTTTTGTCTTTTGTCTGATATATATGCACAAATACTTTATTTTTCAGTGGATGTGCCAAATAATTCTATATAATAATATAGTGATATCTGCTGATACTGTCACCAATAGTTGTTAAAACATATTTTCTTGATAATTAATTCCACTTTGAAAGAAATACAAATACAAACAAAATATTTTTTTTTATTTCAACAAAATAATTGATTAGGAACTGGTTTCTATAATAAACAGATAATTTAAATGAACTGAATATATGCATATTCTTAACTCATTTGACATAATTCTAAAGATTAAATTAAGGTTTATTTTTGGATTAAATGATTTCAAATTCACACAGTTTCAGCTTTGAAAGTCTTCTCATGTTCCTTGCTATGTCGACTCTTAAGGTGTTTAAAAAGACTAGTTGTTTTAGCAATTTGCACCTCATGAAAAACTAGCAGTGCAGAGCAAATTGCACATTTCTCATTATCACCCAATTCCAAATGATCAGATCATATATTGCGTGCGCATGCATTTTCTAGGCGCACCAGTTGAAAACTGTGAGTCACATGACAAGAACTGACCAATGAGCCTCATGCTTTGTATGGAATATACATATTTCGAAAGACTAATTACCTCAGACAAAAACAGAACACCCAAACACTGCAGTGCAGTTTCATACTATGGATGTCAATGGTTATAGGTATCCAGTTTTCTTCTAAATGTCTTTTTTTGTGTTAAAAAAAAAGTTTGGAATAAGTCAATGATGAGAGAGTTGGCTCTTTTAGTCTTTTGAATATGTCAAGCTGATGTGATCAACCTATTGTAATGTTTGTCAGTGAATAATAAATTACTGAAAGAGCTGCAGTTGATTTTTATAGGTATATTTTATATATTTTAAAAGTAAAAGTACTTTAAACTTCAAAGTAATTAGTAATCTGATTACTTTTTAGATTCATTAGTAATGCAATCAGATTACAACTTCCCAGTAGTAGTCAGTAATTTGTAATCAATTACTTTTTAAAAGTAACTTACCCAAAATAAAGACAAGCAAATCATAAGAAATGTTTGTTGAGGACAGAATCAGCATATAAAATTAATTCCTAAGAGATCACGTGACACTGAAGACTCGGGAATAAATAACAGGATTAAATTACATATGAAAATATTGAACTGTTTTATTTATGAACAATACTTTTAAATAACACTGTTTCCTGTAATAGTTATCAATTATCAAAGTAATTAAAATAATTAAGTCTTTGTAAGCTTTCAAAACCATAAACTTTTCAACGATTGCATATTTACTCTTATACTTTGCAAAGTAAGTGCAGGATCATTGAGTAATATATAAATATGGTCACATTGCAATTTTTATTAAAAATAAACAGTGCTGTTTGCATAGAAAAAATAAAGTATTATCTGTGCTTGTTCAGGAATTAAAGTAACCTGCGCATGCATTTTTATCAGCGCAATGGTGATGATTATATAATTAGTTAAAAAATGAATAAAGGGGTTTATGTTTGGGTGATCTACCTTGAATATAAGCAAGAGTTAGTGTATAGTGTAAAAATTGAACTACACACACTAATACAAGTAATTTATCAGAGAAACTAGGACCTTGAAGCATTGCTATTCATTAGTAAAACACAAATTTTCTTATTAAACTGGTGATTATAAACACATTTCGGGACAAGGCTATCTTTGAATAACATCCCTTGCTACGACTTCTCGCAGTCAAATCTGCAGCGTTATGACGGAAAAGAGTATCTTGAGGCAGCTTGGTGCTGACTGACTGATTGTGATGGGAATGAGAATAGCAGATTTCCCTCAACAGCCTTCGGAAGTTTGGACATATGCAAACACATCCAAACAGACATTACCATACATGAGCAGCTAGGGCCAGCGTCTCCCA
This sequence comes from Danio aesculapii, assembly GCF_903798145.1. Taxonomy (NCBI): domain Eukaryota; kingdom Metazoa; phylum Chordata; class Actinopteri; order Cypriniformes; family Danionidae; genus Danio; species Danio aesculapii. The sequence goes on from NC_079451.1 coordinate 8,416,201, forward strand.
AAACTACCATCTCTGATAAGGCTGAGGAGAATCTCATTACACACACACACACTGCGAGCGCTTCCCATCAGTTGTAATTATCATTGGTATACCCAGTGCAAGTGCTGGCAAGATCAATCCAATCACGGCACTGCAGCGTGACTGAAATTGAATTGTATCGTATTTAAATGATCAGACGGATACCAACCGCATCGAGATGCTTTGGCTAAAGTGAAACTGCGCAGTTGGGTGAGGTAATCCACATAAAGCTGTTTACTGGAACCGTGCCTCCATTTTGTTTCTCTAAAATAACGGAGGCAGTGTCATGTTTACAGCCACCCACCAAAAAAGTGTTCAGACACCACATAGAATTTTTGATATTGTTTTACTAGTGGGTGCAGAGCACTATAGTTCATTTATGGAGTTGAGCATAGCAAAATACTGTAAACGGTAACAAATTATAGCCAAATATTGTTCACAGAGTGCACTAAAAGTCGAGCAGAACTGAAGAAGCTGCTACAACGAGTCTGGGAAATTATTACATTTCAGGTTTGCATGAATCTGGTTGACAGCAGAGATTACAGGCTTTCATTAGCAGTCACTAGTTTCCATCACCCTGTGTGAAAGGAAAACCACTTTTTAAAGCTCATTTTACAAATCCCATACAGTTACACTGTTTAGTTTGACCATTTTTGAAGCCATTTAGCCGATCTCCATGTCTGGCGGGAGCACTTTTAACTTAGCTTAGCATAGATCATTGAATTGGATTAAACCATCTTGCTCAACATTTTTCCTATTTAAAGCTTTATTATTCTGTATTGTGTACTAAGATTAATGGAAACAAGAACCATTTGAGGAAACTGATTGAAACAAACTATTTAGGATCAAATGCGAATGCTAATGAGTACAGTGAACTTAATCCATTTGAGTAAAAGAATCAATTTGAGCACAGTAAAATCCAATAAATGAAGAGAACTCAAACCAACTGAGTACTGTAAAACGCAATAAGTTAAGTCAACTCAAACCGTTTGAGGAAACCGATTGCTACAAACCATTTGAGTTAAAGGACACCTATGGTGAAAAATCTACTTTTCAAGCTGTTTGATCAGACATATGTGTAGGTATAGATATATAAATATGTAAGTGAATATAGATTTTTTTCAATTTAACAACATAAAAACGGTGGACCAGTTGGAGGGGTTTTGAGACCGACCGCAATTTGACGTAGGAGTGCAGTTTCCCTGCCCACCGAATTGATTGACAGCTGTGTATTATGTCTCCATAGTAATGCGTATAATCATATCAACAAGACAGGACGTGCGCAAAGCAACCGCCAATAAAAGGTCTGTTCAGTTTGCTAGGATCATCAATAATCATCAAATGTGATCAAGAGTGAGTTTTACAAGTTTAAAATGTTTTTAAAAAGTGCATTTACTTCAGATTTACTTCATCAGCAGAGCCATGTGTCAGAACAATTATAATAGAAGACGCTTCAATCCAGGTTTGTGGACGTTAAATCAGGTTTATTTTGTACATCACCATAACAGATATCCATACAGCAGTGGATATTGACGTGTATCCTGTCACATTTGCATGCAAAAAGAGTGCAAAGCTAAATGCGTGTGCTGTCTGTCTATGTGTGTGTGTGTGTGTGTGTGTGTGTGTGTGTGTGTGTGTGTGTGTGTGTGTGTGTGTGTGTGTGTGCGTGTGTGTGTGTGTGTGTGTGTGTGAACTTTGTAACGACATTGTGCGTGACTCGTTGCAACTCCACAATAAATGCATCAAATTCTCATTGGTAAAGTTCTTAGTATTTCTTACAAACGTTACCTGAGCTGCTTCCTTCATGTCTGTTTGTTGTCTGAGGAAGCCGAGGGAGGAGATTAAGGCATGCTGACAGGTACGTGGAAACAGTGGGCGTGAAGGACTAGCTTTAAAGGCACAGTTCACAAAAAAATGCTACCTGATGCTCAGCGCTATAAAATAGAAACTTCTGAAAGCTATAATAAACAATTATGATGGGTGTTTTGAGCTGAAACTTTACGGACACATTCTGTATAAGGACTTGTGAAATTAGTTACCATTTTCGCCCAAAAAGTGGAGTGTTCCTTTAATGTGCATTTTGAAGTGTGTTGGACTTGAAACATGAAGACTGGGTGGGACATATTAGCTCCTCACCTTTTTAAAAAAAACAGCCCATAGTGTTTGATTTTATCACAGCTCTGCCAGTGAGGGGTTGAGCTCAAGCGCAGCAAATGGAAAACAATAAAAAGTGTCTTAAAGGGGATGGGACACTATAAAGTGTTTGATTGGTCAAAATAATTGATAAGAAACTGAAGTGTGAGGTGACATCAAAAACTTTTTTGACCCATTTAGGCGGAAGTGAAAAACTGCAAGCTTTGGATGTTTTTAATCTTCTTAATGTGAATTTTGTCACTGTTTTGGAACACACTAGACATCCTTAAGACTAATATACCAGCCTGAAGGTATTTTAAGTTTTGTCAGTTTAGTGGCTAATTCGTACAAATTCATTTGAGTTCAGTCGTACGAAAATGTACGATTATAAAAAGGAGGCGTGGCACCTAACCCCACCCCTAACCCCAACCGTCATTGGGTGATGAGCAAATCATACTAAATTGTACGAATACGATTGTACGAATTCATACGAATTAGCCACGAAATCAAAAAGTTACGAATTGCCGTGAGATTGCATTGAATATACTGATAATAGCATCTAAAACACTTCACGGGACGTTGTTCTTGTAATATTTTATTACCGTTTAATTTAACTACAGCAAAAAAAACTGTGATGATGTGAGAAATGTTGAAGGTGTCTTAATAAATTTAGGTTTGAATCTTCAGATCTTAAAAGCCAGTTGAGCTGCGTGTTTGTGTTTCAGAAGACTGCACTGCCCTTGAGCCCCGGGTACATGATGCTGACACCCGCTATAATGAGAAATTGAAAACGCCATTAATTGCCTGGCATACATTGTGACGCGGTCGAAAAAGCTATTCAATCTCACACAGCAATATCTATGCATAAGTATTGAAGAGAATCATTATTTTTCAATAGCCCTAATTGTGCCTCTGGTCGATACGATTGCACACGTCCGGATGGACCTGCAGAGGACTTTCTGTGGCTTCATTGCTTCAGTGCATGTGTTAGTGCTGACCACAGGAGGTTTCAGTGCCAACTGAGTTTGATAAAACATATCATTTGAGCTGTATTGAGTGCTGTATCAAAGCTAGTCTAGATTAGACTGAAAGAGAGATATTAAGAAGAATTTCATTACATGATTTGGAGGATTTCTGAGCACAACCAAGTTTTAAGGGGGTCTTCATGTCACAACCTAGGCTCATGTTTTGATAAACGCATTTAAACATGGTAGCATATGTTAACTGCAGCCTGTCCTCAGACATATACAACCTACAGAGCACTTGTCACTTTCATGAAATATGACCCAAATTACAGCAGAGATATAAATTAGTAGTACTAACTATGATTTCCTAAGTTTGAGATTACTGCCTGGTCCTATCTGAAGTTATCATGGAGTAAAAGAGAATGTTTTAAGGGTTTCACAAGTTACATTTAATCAGAAGCACAGTATATGTACACACACACACACATACATACATATACATACAAATATATATATATATATATATATATATATATATATATATATATATATATATATATATATATATATATATATATATATATACATATATATATATATATATATATACACACACACACACAACAGTTCTGTCTGGTTCTTGAATCTGATTGGCTGATAGCCATGCGATATTCTGCCAATAACAGCACTCGTCCAGCCTCTTCACCCTTCACCCTTGTATATTACATTGTGAATGTAGTTGTTTAGATTGCAACAATGCAGTTTGGTTATAAGGATAGTGCATATTTAAAATATTTATAATTTCTAAGAGACAGCGCCTCGGTGGCCATTGGCCCGTCATTGAACAGACCAAAAACAGTTGACATTGTCCATCCACAACATGGTCACAATTACCGCATAATAAGCCCTTAGAGGAGGAAAAACTCAGCGTAATTTTAAACTACAGCTGATCAAATCATTATAAAATTGATAAGTGACTTTCTAAGTTGACCTCTGTCTTTTGCATGTTGTAGTGCTGTATTTATTATACCATATAATTGTAGTGTATTGAGTCTGAGATGGGACTCACATATTAGGAATGTATTTGTGTTGGCCACTCTTTGTGTAACCCTGAGTTACTTTTTGTTTGGCCATCTGTTTGTTTCTAATGCGTCTCCTGTTTTCATTACTGCAGACTAGTCCAGTAAAAAGAAAGAAAGAAGAAATGCCCGCATGTGTTTAGTGTTTTTCCTTATTGCAAGCACAACAGTAATCTGGTAGTCTTTGTGTTGCTTTGGCTTTTTTTCGGGGATAATTATTGTGATTGCAACAAAGAAATACTGGGAGATCTCTGTATATTGATGCCTTTTTATGCCGTTCAGGCTTATAATCTTTAAATGTGAACAAAATCACCTGTTTTGTCATCACTTTAGACATTAATCTAGAGAATCATTCCAATACTATGTTAGCTCTGAAATGATGTTGGTGAATTAGCAATGGCTTCTGCTGTTCTTATGTCAGCTGCAGATGTGAAAGAATGGCACTGCTACTCGTGTCATATTGATCATATATACAGGTATATGAATATATAAATATATATATATATATATATATATATATATATATATATATACAGTATATATATATATATATATATATATATATATATATATATATATATATATATATATATATATATATATATATTAGTGCTGTCAAAAGTAACGCAGTTGCAGTTTTATTTGTATTTCCTGTTTTAGGAAACAGTATATAAAAGTTTGGGAAACTTTTAGAAGTCCTTTAATGGAATTTGATACCGCATGTCAACTGGAAAAAAAAAATTCCACATTTCGTGACTCGGGTAATCAACTCCTTTAAGGTAATCAAAAAACGCTGTTTACATGGTAGACTCTTAATCAGCTTATTATGTTAATCATATTACAGTCGGAGTATTGGTGTCCATGTAAATGTACTCAATGAAAGTGCCAGATGATGTCGCAAGCTGTCAAAGACAGTGCATTTCTCTGCCTTTAGTTGAGTCCATGTGCTCTCAAATGTTTCATTAAGTTTGACGTGTTTCCCCTCTTACACGCAACTTTTGTAAAGCATCTGCTTCCCGTTGCTGTATCAGAATCCTTGCTTGTACAATAAAGCCATACTTTAGAATGCTTAGTTTAAGCAAATTTGATGAACGCGATAGTACGTGTTGATGAATCTGAAGGGTGTCACTCGGGTGCGCTGTACTGTGCGCGCATGTGTGTGTGCGTTTTCTAGCAACAAGAACAAACGGAACTTGTCCGTATCCCTCAAAGTTGTTTAGAATTTAATGTTTAGAGATGGTGTGACCAAAGTCCATGTAAGAATTCTATAGTCTTTGGTGTGACACAACGTACCTGTGAGTGCCTTTGACGCTTTTATGCTTCTTACGACCTTGTTGCAGCACCAGTGGCACTGAAATTCATATGCTGATTCGGTGATTCTGCTTGTGAGAGACTCTTATCACTCTCAGGTCACATCATCCAAAAGAAAAGGGGCACAGTCCCGATAATGTCAACAAAATGGATTGTCTTAGCAACTGGCTGAATGTAAAGCAGGACTAAGCAAAATTGTTCATACTTTATAATTAATGTTCTCAACTCTCAGCAACACAAATTTTCAATTAGCACAATGGTTTGTATTCAAGACTTTATTATTATAATTTTCCAATTTTCATAATTACAATGCCTGGGTTTTGGAATTTTTAGCAGTCTACTAAGAATCCAACATGGAAATCATTTTTGTTTTTTATTGGCATTTATTTTTTTGAAATTTAAATAGCATTTACATGCCTGAGTTTTTATTTGTGTAATAAATATGGCTTTTAAGCCAACAGTTTAAGGATCTTGATGGCTTATTTCTGCATGTTTGTTGTTTACATGAAGAAATCTGTATTACAAGTTGAGCAAAAATTCTGATAAACAATCATATTTTGAATTTAAATAGTTTCTTTGTCTTGAATTTACATAAATTTAACATAGACAAAAATAGGCTAAAATAGCCAAAAAAGTTTCGATCGTTTAATTGTGGTTAATCAAGTTTAATTGCAAAAAAGTGCAATTAATTAGTTAATTTTTTTAAATCGATTGACAGCACTAATATATATATATATATATATATATATATATATATATATATATATATATATATATATATATATATATATATATATATATATATATATATTTATATATATATATATATATATATATACACACACACACACACAAAAACAGCATGTACAACAGCAATGTTTTTACAATACCACATAAAACTGTTCACATAGATTTACTACTGTATATGTACCCTACAGTCAATGGATATAGAAGGTCCTTGTGTTTAACCCTTATTTCATCTTTCCTCAAAGCCTTCGACAGCATTCACCCATGATGGCGACAGACAGATCATGCATCAAGAGCAGTAATTCTCAGACAGACGTGCTGCCATTTCCACAAGACCCGCTGTGTTGTTGCTAACAGCATTGCTGCATTCCACAGATGGTGAGAAATCCAGTGGAAACATGATTAACAGATATTCTCCTCTCCAGGGGAGGCATTCATACAGTTAATACTGTACAACACACACTCTCTCCCCAATGCCAAACACATAAAGAGAGTCTTCAAACTATGGCCCATTGGCCCTGAATTAAATCAGATACTTGTGCGCGGCATTCACCATCAAACCTCTGAATCTGAACGCCAGAAAAAGAGATGTAGAAACCCAAAAGAAAAGGAAATGGTTGCTTACCACCTTGACACGCACAAACACAAAACAATCATGTCTGACACTCAATTCAGCTCTTATCATTGGCGAGTTTTCTTATGATTCAGAGGAACTTACAGTAGTAAAAACACAAAGCTCAAAATTGTAAAGAAACTCAAGATTAAAATGTACAATTTTAAATCTACAAGAAAACGTCTGAGAAATAGCAGCAATTCTGGGATTTAAAGTCAAATCATGTGATATAATACTGTATTTATCTAAAATTAGTACACAGCTCTCTGGAATGCATGATTCTGATCAGTCAATCATAACATTCCAAGTATATATTTCCAGAAAACACACGCTGAAACACAGACTCATCTGGGTACTTCAAATCATTTTAACAATTATAATGCATTCATATTATCGATATTTATATGCTTATCTTTCATTTCAATGTTCTTGATTGTTTGCCACAATCTTGTGATCCATAGTTTCAGTAAGGTTTACATTTAATTAAAGTCGGCATGAAAGTTATGAATGTCCTTGTTCCAAATTGTGATGTACATCTGATTGAATTGTTTTTTTGAAACAATAAGAAAATAAGATTTTGTCCTTTGGGAACTAATTGGAAGATGGTTGTTGCTAACAAAATGGAGGAAGATTTGAATGCCAAATTTTACACAGATTTTATGCAGAATGTTTTCAGATCAAACGAATGAAGAGTTAAATTTTCAAGACAGAAGAGTAAGTGATCTCCTGACAGAATTCTTGAGAGGCAGGGCAAAAATGAGACATGAACTGATATTCCTGCCCTAAAGAACTGATAGTCCCACCCTAAAGGCGTTTCAGTGGAACTTCAATGCTATGTGGAAACTTCCACTATGGGAAAATATAAGGAAAACGCCACAATGATTAAACCTTACCTTGCCCCGATGAGAGGTTATGCCAAGCCGAGAGCGCACCTGGATCACCGGAGCCGCGGTCTTCCAACATGTTCCCTGGCCCTTACTTATCCTACTTCAACGGAAGCTTAATGGATTTAGATATATTTTCTGGGAGTTGTAATGCTAGACGTTAATTTCTAGGAATTTTTAAATACGACAGTACGTTGGGAAAGCATGCAGTCCCAATAGGCAGGACGCTGCGAAGGCCACCTGCTGCCCAAGTGGGGAGACCAGGTGGCAAAAAGACTTATGGAATAGCACTGAGAAGGGGGAGTACACATATGAAATAAGATGGTTAGCGGTGAGGGAAGACACGGGTCTGCCTGTTAGGGGCGACTGCATATGTAGTCGCCAGCGGGGATTGCACATAGTGGGCACCTATACCCAGAACGCGGGCTGACCAGCGGGCATGCCAACAACGTAACTGGCCAACACCTGACTCCTCCGCTAAATCAGATGCTGGGGACCTCGGAGGAATCTCTGCAGGGTTCGCCAAGCGGGGAACTTAACTGACAGATCGAAAAAGTGCACATATCTCTGTGTTAGAGAGAAAGGCACAGCAAGCGTTTTACAACACCTAACCGGATTTCTCATTCACCGGGGTTTCCCAGCATGCGTGAGGAAATCGGCTCCCCTCAAGATCAAAAAATCTCGTAATGTATTAGGTGTCACCCAACCCGCAGGTCTACAATGTCTTTTAGAGAGGCACTGCATGCTAATGGCCAAAAGGATGTGCACTCCAAGTGAAGTGTGCTCTCACTTCTGGGGGACAGCTCAGCTCGCCCTGGCTCAGATAAGCGAGGGAGGTGGCATCTACTGTTCAGTGGGTATGTTCCAACCTCTGTTTGAATATGGCACTTCCCTTTTGCCAATCACCGTAACAGATAAAGAGCTTCTCGGAGAATCTAAGCTCTGGATGCCATATGCTCCAGTAGCCTTTGAATATCATCAGTGTGACCACAGTCTCTTTGTCGAACTCTCTCAGACAGGTCAGCATCAGCTGGGTGCACTCTCGGGGGAGGCTCACCACCATGGTGATCGAGTCCAACTCCAACTCAAGAAAAGAGAAGCTCTGCAAAGGTCGAGGTGCCGAAGCACCCTGTCTCTGTGCATTATCAATTGATCCCATGAGCGGATGCCCGCAGGCCGAAGGGGTGCCTGGGCACCCTCTGCAAGCTTGGAGAAAACCCGCAGAGACAGAGAGAGCCCGAAGGGGAGGACTTGTACTGCCAGGCTCGACCTTCAAACGCAGACTGCAGAAACTGACGGTGGCGTTGAAATATGGAGAAATGAAGTTCGCGTCTTACAGGTCTATTGCTGTAAACCAATCCCGAGGACGAACGCATCGGAGAATGCACTTCTGCATAAGCACTCTGAACGACAGCTTCAAGACAGCGGTTCAAAATGTGCAGATTTAGGATTGGCCATAGCCCACCACTCTTTTTAGGTATGATGGAGTACAGGCTGTAAAACTCGCTCTCCATCTCGGCTGGAGGGACCGGTTAGAGTGCATCCTTCGCCAGGAGGACAGCAATCTTCTCTCATAAGACAGAGGCGGGCACAGGGCTAACCCTGATGAGACACACACCCGTGACCTTGGGAGGCCATTTTGCGAACTGAACAAGCCTGGGTTGGAACCACCCTCATGTAGCTGGGCCAGCGCCTGCGCATGGTAGCACTGGTAGGAAGCAACCTGGCCCGCAGCTGTGTGGACTCTGGCTCTGAGGGTGGCAGATAACCAACACACATTGGACGGGAGACGAGGCTGACTCCAGCAGAAAGAGGCACCACGTGGGCCTGCAATGGCATTCTCAATATGGGGAACCAACTGGTTCTCCCTGGCTGCTCCACCATAAAGGGTGGTGAGGGCGGAGGCGCATACAGATCGGGCAGAAAGGTGCCCTCCAAGACTGTGTGAGCCCACTGTGCACTTCCGGGAAGAAAGGGACGGGAGGCTAGAAGGTCTTGCCTTCTTAATCCTCCACATACACTCATCTAGTCTGTCCAGCCACAGGGCTGGGGGATAAACCATTTTGGGGAAAGCATGGTTATCATGTTTGTTTCTAGATCCGATGCCACGCTTGCTACCTCGGAGGGAGGAAGTGGGTTTGAACCCTTCATCAGACAATGACAGCCCGTCCTCCGATGCAGCGATGGACATCTGAGCCTCGGTGTCATCAAGTGACAGGGCGGCCATCCAAGGACAGAGCGATTCTCTCACACGAAGCTTAGATGGAACGCGTGGAGGAGCGAGAGGTGCGCAAGTCCGAGGGCGGCGGATTTACTCCCACTATAACCCTCAGATCTACCCGAGTGCCCATCGCGGAACGGGGGACAACTGGAGTGGGTGGCCCTTTTGCAATAGCGAGCAGCGATCTTAACTGTGCAACAGACATGTCACCGCATTGATGGCATGCACTGCACGCGAACACCGCATTAACATCCTGGACCCCCAGACATTAAACGCAGTGCTCGTGCCCATCATCCGGGGACAGGAAACCACCGCATCCAGGAACGCATAGTCAGAGCAACATATTGAAAAAGACATGCTGCATGACTGTGTTGCTCTTTAAGGAAATTCGCAATTATACAAATTGCTCTGGAGAAACCTAGCTTGACCATCTACTGATGCGTGTACACTCTGGACCAGGAGACCGCTTTCATTCACACTCTCTCTAAGTACAGCTGGAGGAACCCTCATAGACTGTCTCTGAAGCTTCATGAAATGCTCTGAAGCAAAAAGAATGGTTAGCTTGGCACATGCTGCGCTTCGCTTTTTTTGCCAAATTGATTGCAAATAGCTACAGCTGTGCAAGCTGACGTTGCCAACTCATTGGCATTTCATTGGCCCGTTTGTATACTCTTTCAGATGATTGGATTGACGAAATCCCCATAGTGAATCATATTATATATATATATATATATATATATATATATATATATATATATATATATATATATATATATATATATATATATATATATATAATCACATTAAATATATTTAATATGATTAAAATTTTACAAAAAATATTATTTTCTACATAAATATAAAAACTACCACAGCCATGCCTTCTTCATGTTGGGGGAGCTTTTTTTCAGTTTATTCATGACAATTTGCATTTGTATAATGTTATTATTATTAGCAGTAATATTTATCATAAGCATATTTATATTTGTTTTAACAAAAACAGGTTTAGATTTGTCCACCTGTCAAGTTTTGGAGATGTATGCATCATAATATGGGGCATAAGAATAGGACGTGTGTTTGGATGTGACCAAAACCACACTTCGCTATTATTGTTCATATTCGTTTACTGGAAATTATAACTGAATTTAGAAATAGTTTTGAAACCAATCTTTGCACTTAAAGAGCCCATATTATGGGTTTTTGAAAATGCCCTTCCATGTAGTGTGTAACACAGCTCTAAGTGAAGTGAAATATCCAGCTAAGGCTTAAATCTGTAAGTGTACAGTGTTTAAAACTATTGATTCATCTATAAAAGAGTCGACTCATAGTGCTTCAAACGAGTCATCTTGATATCGAGTCATTAGGTGTTTCGCGATGACGCAGCCACGAAACACAAGCCTCGCCAGTAGTTACGCGCGCAAACCAGGGAGATTTGAAACCTGCGGCCCCGCCCACTAACACAGTAAAAACACTAGACACACACACACAGACGCCGCCGGTCGAATGAAGTCACGCTGTGCTCAGATGGATAATATTGACAGTCTCTACCCAAAGATGAGTTGTTAACCTGGTACAGTACACGCGGTTACTCTTTATATTCTCTTATCACATGTAAGCCACGTTAAAAACGCGACGCGTGCCGCTTTGTTTACTGATTTAACGTTAAAGGCTTTTGTGAGCTCGCGTTCCACTGCCGTTTGTCGTTGCTATGGCGATCGATCGTAAGCTAGGAGACAGGAGACTCGTGTCACTTTCCCTAGTTCTTCTGAGGAGCGTTGTGTGTGTGTGTGTGTGTGCGTGTGTGTGTGTGTGTGAGAGAGAGAGAGAGAGAGAGACTCGCGTCGCTTTCCCTAGTTCTTCTGAGGAGCGTTGTGTGTGTGTGTGTGTGTGTGTGTGAGAGAGAGAGAGAGAGAGAGAGACTCGCGTCGCTTTCCCTAGTTTTTCTGAGGAGCGTTGTGTGTGTGTGTGTGTGTGTGTGTGTGTGTGTGTGTGTGTGTGTGTGTGTGTGTGTGCGTGTGTGTCTGTGTGTGTGAGTGTGTGTGAGAGAGAGAGAGAGAGAGAGAGAGAGAGAGAGACTCGCGTCGCTTTCCCTAGTTCTTCTGAGGAGCGTTGTGTGTGTGTGTGTGAGAGGGAGAGAGAGAGACTCGCGTCGATCTCCCCAGTTCTTCTGAGGAGGGTTGTGTGTGTGTGTGAAAAAAGCCTTACACTATGAAGCGCGTGTGCACTGTGACTACTTTTATATAGTTGATTACCAGCTGGGCATTTCACTCTGTCTCGTGCTGAAGCCTGTCACTGTCGACCAATCGCAGCAGGCTGTCATCGGTCCAATCAGCGCAGATTAGCTTCGCGCTGAGGAGGGGGTTGGGAACAAATGAATCGCTGAACGATTCATATGGGAGTCGTTGGGATAATTAGGTAAAAATAAATGCAGATTATAAGACCATCAAAGTGTTTTATGACCTTGCATGCATTTTAGACTGTTGTTGGAGACCCTTACAACCTAAATATGACCCTATTTCATGTATAATATGGGCTCTTTAACAAACAACATTAAATATGTAGGCTAATGAATGTCCTCAGTGGAGTGCGCACAACACCGTTTCCTTATCCACGAAAGTCAAGAAGTAAAGAGTAAAAGTAAATTAAAGAGAAAGTAAAGAGGCAGAATGGAGCTCATTCTTTATCCTTGTGCTGCAGATGGTCTGTTTAATTGTTTTTTCACTAGTGAAGCATTCAGTTTTTCCACTTCCACCCAAGTCTGGCATGTAAATAGCAAATGCACCATTGTGCGACGCAACTGACTCTTAAAGGAAATGGGAGATGAGACTCTGATTGGTTTAATGCAAATTATGCTCAAAACACACCCATAACTCATTAGGAGAATAAACACAACACTCTGAGAGCATGCGCCAGGGTGCAAAGCATATTTTTCCATCCTTAAAATTGCAAAAGTGGATTCAGACATCACCCTTAATGCTTTTGCATCATGCGCTTTAGACTTTGTACCTAGATCGTTAAAATAGCGCCCATAGTCACATTGTGTGATAAAAAATACACAAACAAAAGCAAGACATACAATGGGAGATGCAATAGCCACATTGTGAGATGCAAAGTAATTACAAGAAATCAAAAACTGCAAGATATGGTTAATTAAATTTAAAGTTACATTATGAGCGATGTATCTGTAATTTAAGTGAAGATATTGTGATTTATAAAAAATATTATGACCACAAAACCAGTCATGAGTCAACTTTTGGAGATTTTTACTCCATCAAAAGCTTACCTCTGGTGTAAGGATTATTAGAATAGAAAGATGAATTTGTAGGCCTGTCACAATAATCAATATATCTACTTAGCACACAACACATGGACATATTCTCAATCATTTTTGGTCATGCAATATAGATAAAAAATACATACATAAAAAACAATTCTGACAAGCTGAGGATATGTGTTTTCACATTCTGATTCCAATGCCTAATTACTAAATTGTTAAAATGACTATAATTAAATTAAATATTCTTAAGAATAAAATATTATGTGCGCTTTGGAAGATGGTACTTGTATTGTGATGCTATTATACTGTCATTCTGGCATTATATAATGAGTAATTATAAAATAGTCGTAAAATCACAATAATATTGTTTATTGCAAAATATTTTGGTGCAATATATCATACAACAAAAGCCCTATTTTGAAATCTGAGGGTGCAAAAAATCTTAATACTGACAAAATCATGTTTAAAGGTGTGAATTAAGCTCATACTAATGCATATTACTAATTTGAAAATACGTTTTTATATATTTTTTATATATTTAGAGTCTGAAATTTACAACGTATCTTCATGAAACAAAAACTTTACTTAGCAATCAAATAATTTTTGGCATAACAGTTAAATTGATCAATTTGTCCCAAAAAAGTGTATTTGTGCCTAGTAAATACATCATGCAACTAAAGACTTTTAGGTTTTGTTGTCCAGGGTCATATTTTACATGATTAAATACAATTTACATGTTGCATACAATTATGAGAAAGGTGACAGTTGTGTAATATAAATCTACTTTGTAAGATATGAAATTGCAAAGTAATTTGTGTAGTAGATACACAACAATATAAAGTTACTATTTAACAGAAGACACAAAAGTGAGATGCATATGCAAATATGTGAAATAGGACATGCAGTTGAATACTCATCCTGTGTTTTCTTAGCATGCTTCAGATGCAAGACGATGACGCAACTCTTGTCATTTAAAAGCACTTCAATGTAGAGAGACACACAGAAGTTTTAAATACTTCAAATGATGCTCTGCTTAATAACAAGCATGCTCGAGCATTAAGGTTATGAAAACAACACACAAAAAAGCAAACATACTGAATTATGAGTGCATCTTATTATGTGTTGTTTTAGTGGAAAACACAGCAGTTGTGTTTCCATTGTGAAAGCCATTTTTCCTTGATCAGCAGAGCATGAAGCTAAAAGGTTTGTGCCGATCCAGGATATTTTATTTGCTGGAGATGGTCTGTGTTTTGGATGACTGAGACCACAATCAGTCAAGGAATTGCTTTCAAGCGAGACCACAGGAAACAGCAGTATGAACAGCACATGACTTCAAATCAGATAAATATAGGATTGAAAAATTGCAGCTTTCACGATGGTCGCATGTAAAATTAACTTCAAGGTGTAATTGTGGCTGATGAGTAGTCCCTTTATTAATCTGGGGTCGCCACAGGGGAAATAACCGCCAACTTATCCAGCATATGTTTTACGCAGTGGATGCCCTTCCAGCTGCAACCCATCACTGGGAAACACCCATACACTTCCATTCACACAAATACACTACCGACAAGTTAGCTTACCCAATTCACCTATAGCGCATGTCTTTGGACTTGTGGTGGAAACCGGAGCACCCGGAGGATCCCCACACGAACACGGAGAGAACATGCAAACTCCACACAGAAATACTGACCCAGCAGAGGCTCGAAACAGCAACCTTCTTGCTGTGATGCGAGAGCGCTCCCCATTGCGCCACTGTGCTGCCCTTTTCATGTACTTATTTACTTTTTATTTATTTACTCTTCATGTATGTATGTATCTATAAATGTATTTGTATTTATTTATTTACTTACTGTTTATTTAGGTATCTATTTGCTTTATTTCCTTTATTTATTTATTTTTTACTTAATTTGTTTTTCTATTTTTATTTTTATTTTTTATTCATTCATTATTCAGTTATTATTGTCTTCAAAATCTTGGCAAAAATACAATAATCTGGGTTATATATATATAAATATATATATATATATATATATATATATATATATATATATATATATATATATATATATATATATATATATATATATATTATTATTTTTTTTTTGGATTTGATGGAATCTGATTTTATATCCACTCAAAATAACTTTGACAGCAGTTATTTATTTATGTATTACATGTAGTTAGAAAATTGGCTAAGAAACGTGCTGCGCAAGACCTGCACAGCACCTTTTATTTACGTCAGGTTGCATCTGTTTGGTTTCCAAGCACAGAACTGCTATCAAGCTCATTGATACGAGCAGGATGCCATCTTGCATATTCAGTCAGAGCAGATGCTCTCTAATTGAATCACATTAGACTTCCTAATGTGACCTTAAATTCTGAATGACGTTTAGATCAAACAGTCTCATATAAACACTCACTTAGTCGCATCTTTTTCAGGTGGAATGCTTTCTGGCATCAGGACACAACTGACCTCCGTTTCATTGAATCTTTCAGATAGTCAACGACTCAGGCTGTCCTACAGTATATGACTCATTCATCTTTGGGATCTTTATCAGATTATTACACCTCTAATGTACAGTATATACTTGTATACAGTGCTCAGCATTCAGAATGTGCACCCTTATTTTGAAAATGAATGTTTTATTAATTTCTCAGTGAATATAGCTAAGACTTTTTGGTGCATTTAAACCAAAAAAGTTTTATTAAACAGTTATATACACTAAAATAAGATCTTAGTCACCTAAAATCTTTAAAAAAGGAAAGATAATACATTTAAATTCAAACCACTTATTGCAAAAATACAAACTGCTAAAGTTCATTGCTAATTCCACTAATTTGGATGTACTTATTTTTGGACTGTGATCTAAAGTTTTTTGTTAGATTAGTTTCAGTTTTGGCTTTAGTACTAACTAATCTAATGTATATGCACAAATATATTATCTCGGAATACACTTTGCAAATATTAGAGGAAATATATAGTTCAAAGTTGGAAAATATATGTAAAAAATTGCAAAGCGGTGTCAAGGGGACAATGATACAACTTCAGTTAGAAAAGCTCAGGAGGAAGGTCTAGGTTTTCTTATAGAGGAGGAAATATGGGAGGAAAGTCTTATCTAACCCTGTGTATTGTAATATGTTTATTTATCTTCTAATGTCACTGGAATGTTTATATATAAACATACATATGTTTTCATGTATATTTTTCTTTGATCTTTATCATACCGATCATTAGTATTATTTCATTAATTAGCTTTTTATATTGTTTTAACATTAACATTAAAACTGACATTAATTAAATCTTAACAATCTGTTGTCAACTCTGATATTTGGGATTTAGATTTAATGTAAGTAGAACAATGTAAACATTGTAAACATTGTAAACTAAGCTTAGTAGATTCAAATAATGTAGTGTAAAACATTATGAAACATCAATATCTGAGCATTGTCTATTAATATAAAAAGCTTATCAGCCGTATAGGTATTATGAAGTAGTACAAATAATGTAAAGTTTTATACATTATATTTATATATTAAAAAATAGCTTACATTAACAAATAAAACACAAGCTAGGCCTACTGGGCAAAAAGGGGATGTCTCTTATATATATATATATATATATATATATATATATATATATATATATATATATACACACACACACATATATATATATATATATATATATATATATATATATATATATATATATATATATATATATATATATATATATATATATATATATATAAATAACCACCTATAGTTACCTTTGTCTAAACAAACTTCATTTATTTATAATAACTGTCAGGTCAAAATCTCAACATTCCTCTTACAGAAAAAATAAATAAATAAAAAAAACATACTATTTCAAGTGACTGACATCTCACAAGCTGAGCTGGTTATTTAGTAAATTATTCATGTCGCTCATAGGTATGGCTGGTTTGATGGTTATGCACACAGGGAGATTTAGCACAAATCAGCGTGTGAGAACATTAAGATGTCACTGGAACAACACTCGCTGTCAATGTTCGAGCGGCTACATCACCTCAAGGTGAAAAATGCCATGTCTCTTAGTTGATGGTTGTGTGTCTGACATGTCGACACACTACAGCATGCAAATTACATACAAAGTCGCCAGAAGCCTTTATGCTGATCAGATGGAATACAAATCAGCTGATTGATGAAGTGAACTACACTGTATTAGACTGCTGAACAAGCCATGCGGATTAACGATAAGAGCTTTGAAATACAACCTGTACTGTGTCTTATTCATGTCTTTTTAAATGGTTCACCATCTTTTTTATATACAAAAAGCTGAAAAACACACACACATATACAGGCTAACTTATGAAATATAAATAAGTGCAAGTGTTGTGGTTTTTTTGCACCTTTTTTGACTCCAACACAAAGAAAATACAACAGTACTTCATGGTAAATACAACTGTTTTTTGAACTATACTATTGTAAAGTGTTTTAGATCATACATCATACATGTATAATACATTCTACATTATAGTGTTTGCAGCGTTTTGTAAATAAATGCTGCAGAATGCTGTAGTATTCAATTCAATTCAATTCACCTTTATTTCTATAGCGCTTTTACAATGTAGAGATTGTGTCAAAGCAGCTTCACATAGAACAGGGGTAGAGAACCTATGGCTCGGGAGCCACATGTGGCTCTTTGACCAAAAATATGTGGCTCTCTAGCTGTCTCCCTTCAATAAAACATTAAAACTGTCACTAAAAATCAGTTTCCTTTTGAAAATACAATTAAAATTACCTTAACTGTCTATTTTTACATCAAAATGAATAAGAATAAAAGGACGTTTCAACCAATGTGCGTGCGGCGCTGTGGACTAACTTGAATCGCGACACCAATAAAGGGCATGCCGTTTACATTTCGATGGTAACCTTGCGCCATAAAATTCAAACAATGTTCATGAGTGGTGAAAAGAAAGAAATTCTACAAATTGTCCTTTATTAATACATGGACTTGCTCAACATGTGATGCTTCATATATATCCCTAATGGCTCTTTAAAAAAATGCATTTGCCAAAAAATGTTGAAATAGCTCTTTGCTGAAAAAAAGGTTCCTGACCCCTGACATAGAAGATTATAGTGATTTGAAATAGTGTCAGTTCAGTTTTCAGAGTTTAAGTTCAGTTCTGTTTAGCTCAGTTCAGTGTGGTTTAATATTCACTGCTGACAGTCCAAACACTGAATAGCACTGAATAACACTGAAGTCCCGAACCACGCAAGCCAGTGATGACAGCGGCGAGGAAAAAAACTTCACAAATTGGCAAAAGTGAAGGATAAAAAAAACCTTGTGAGAAACCAGGCTCAGTTGGGCATGACCATTTCTCCTATGTCCAAATGTCTTGTGCAGAGCTGCAGTCTAGCCGCCGGAGGCTGGAGAACACTGGCCATCAGCAAAGACTCGTCTGTTCCTGGAGCATCACAGGAAACAGTTTCATGCTCTCCACTCCTCCATGACCACGACAGCAGCTGCTCAGGATACGGCCTGGTCCAGGATCATGGAAACCTTGGGATCATCTCGTCTCGGTTCTTGGATAAGAGAGAAGAGTGTTTCTACAGGTGGTTTCAAGAGTTCACACTTAGATATTGTTTGACAACTGTTAGCAGGTTTGGCATGCTGTCCCGGGAGAGAACCCTGAGCTCGGAGATAGGTGAGCCCAGGGCTCCCGCCTGGTCCATAGAGCATATGCGGGGAGTACGAGATCAGGTGGTTCTCGAGAGCTCCCCGTGGTAAGAGGTAGAAAGGAGGAGGAAATGGGGTGGATGGGGGGTTTCTTCGGAAAACGAAGATAAGAGAGTAGTTCTAGCTAGGCTACTTATAGTGAGTTGGGGTTAATATGATTGGCTAACTAGTGAATGTAGATGAGTGGCCAGCTGCAGTCAATCATATCACGTGCTCCTCTCGAAATTAGTTTGAAAACTTCACTTACAATTACAAAAAAAAAAAAACGTTAGCAAATTACAAAAAAGCCAGCAAATTCAGAAAAGATCTTCATCCGTTTGACAGCATACGTACTGCAAATCCTCACAAAGCATAAACATTTTTAATTTTCACAATGCGAACAATTTATGAAAATGTGCTGCATTTTCTCACAACACTTTCAAATAGCAAGGGACACAATGGAAATGTTTCAAGGGGACCCTAAAATGTGATGAACTCGGCTATTTAGGTTATGGTTATTTCGGCTAATAAAACACAAAAGCCAAGGGAATCAGGATGTTAAAATAAACAAACAAAAAAAAAACTCACCTTTTAAAGATCATATACAACTTCACTGAGCAATAGTCACAGCACTGCGGCGCCTGTCATGTTCATTGTGTTCCATTGTTTTGCAAGTGTTGTGAGAAAATGCTGCCTTTTTGTTAAATTGTTAGCGTTGTGAGGAAATGCAGCGGATTTTTTTTTTAATGTAAATGCATTGCGAGGATTTGCAGCATGCATGCTGTCAAACAGATGAAGATCTTTTCTTAATTTGCAGGCATTTTTTGTAAGTCCAGGTGTTGTCTTAAAATTGCAGCACGTTAAGCTCTCTTGGCCACCGTATGGAAGTGACAGATTCAGTGAGTTATTTGAATTATTCACTTAAATCAATAATTCACTCTAAATATTGAATAAATCATTAAAATCTGTAAAAAATAGCTGCAAGCAGCAATTAAGGGGCCAAGCACTTCAGAGCCAGAATGAGCAAAGCAGTACAGAGGCAGAATGAGCAAAGCTGTCCAGAGGCCAAAAGCAACAAGTTAAGTATGGAGCATCAGGCAGTGAGTTTTTAAATACATATGAAGTATGTAACGGCCGATGCTTAAAATGGCTGACCTGGGAAAATCAGACATCATCCTGCCAGACACACACCCATGCTCCACTGAATGTAAAGAGACCAGTTTTATGAATTTTGGACAAAGGGTTAAAAAGTTCTAATCTCAGAACCACTAGGGGGCAGTGTGCTGAAACTCTGCAGATAACCTCAGCCCATGGTTATCATAACACACACCAATATGTCAATACGTCAACGCGTTACGCAGATATCACCTCAAGTCCATTATCGTAAGCTCTACGTTAGATTTGTTCGCAAGTTAAACGAAAACAGTTCATCTAATCAACTTGAATTCCATAACTTTTGGTCAGTATCGTCTCTAAATCATGTGATTCAATGTTGGTGAAAATCGGACACATGGCCTAGGAGGAGTTCGATAAAACAGATTTTGCAAATAATTCTCCAAATAATGATGGAAAATGACGTCATAGAGTGCGTTTGAATCATATTGAGCCAAGGAATGCGAATTTTTATTGTAGCCCAGTCGGTTCAAAAGTTATAAAGATTTGGACAAGTGGTGGTACTAGAGAGTTTGAGTTAGACACTTTATGTTTGCTCTGGTTAATGTTGAGACTGCCCTCTATCATTGTGCTAAATTATACAACATTCCTGCATACAGTTATATGGGCTGCCACTCCAATTCGGCGGAAGAAACGGAAGGAGAAGAAACGCCAGTAAAAACAATAGGTGTCTACGGACCTGCAGTGCTTGGCCCCTAATAACAGTGTGTTTATGATTAAATGGTGTGTTGAAGTGTTTAAGCATCATCTAAAAAACACTTAACACATTCAGATGTCTGAGACTGTACAAAAAGTGAATGATAAAGACAATCAGATGTAATATTAAAACCACATAGAGTGAAATATATGTGTGTGCTTATTAAAGGGGACCTGATATGAAAAAAATCACTTTTATAAGGGTTTTAAAAACATTTGTGTGGCAGCAGTGTGTGAATATAGCTAGCCTCTGATGGTAAACTAATAATCAACTCTATTTTTTTATCACACTGCATAAAAACAGTCTGCAGAAACACTTTGATTGACATTCTCCCTTTGTATGTGTCATCACAGGGGTAAAGCCACGCCCATTGGTGATGATCTCTCCTCATTAGCATAAACATCCTTGAGTGAGAAGCAATCACTCTGAATCTGCCACTATGCTGATGCATAGACAGTTTTAGCTCCACACTCTTTTCAAAAGAGGTCTGGGAGCACAATCTCATTTGAATTTAAAGTGACAGTCACCAAAATAACACAATTTGGATCAAAGCCTAAAAGAGGAAGTTTCAAAGAGTAATAACACATTATTTATGGGGTATTTTGAGTTTAAACTTCCCACACACACCCTAGAGACATCTTGTGAAAAGGGGCATGATAGGTCCTTTAAGTTTTCTACACCTTGGATGTATCCTTGGGCTTCCCTGAAACAATCAACAAGTCAATCTAATAAATAATTTCTCATATTACATAATTAGAAATTAGTTTTAAGTCATTATTTGTGCCTTTTTGAATAAGGTATTCAGCTTCAACTTCGGTTCAACTTTGACTACAGCTAGGGGCAATTCATACTGAACATGTTTTTCCATTCCACTGCACAATTTCACAGGTTTTTTTTTTCCAATGCAAACTTGCCAGACACACTGTAAGACTGTTTCAGTTGTGCCTCACACTTTTTGCAGTGCCTTACACATGACACCAAGTTCTCAAAATGTGTGGTTCAAGTTAAAAGTAATTCAACTTTCAACAAACACACCCCAGGCGTGCATTTCTTTCCTTCTGCTTTTGAAGGATGCTTTTTATGTGCTCTGCAATCAGTTACACTTCTAGCAAACAGCAGCACATCACATTAAAGCTGCTGGAGGAAACTGTTTCGTTTGTCTGATGGCTGAAATAGAATAGTCTGATTTATTTAAAACAGAATTAGGGATTTAAATGAAACTAAAAATGAAAGAGATTGACAGTAAATGAACAATGCAAAACAAAAGAAGTTTTTGCCATGTTTCTAGTCAAAATATCTCAAAATTACAGTGGCAGAGAGAGCTCACTCTGCGAGCTCATGCTTCCATGCAGTGTGCAACACAGCTCTAAGTGAATGTAAACATCCAGCTGAGGTATAAATCTGAAAGTGCATCGTGTTTAAAACTAATGATTACCAAAAAATGAGTCGACTCAGAGTCATTTATATGATTCGTCTTGCGTCAGAATCTTTTTGCCTGCTCGTATTTACGTCGACACAAAAAAAAAAAAAAAATATGAGGTGCCAGATTTGGTAAAACGTGAATATGGCCATCCCTTAAAAACTCTAGCAGAGTGCAGATGTGGGACTAATCATGACTTTAGATGAGTGAACATTCTGATGATTAATACAATTGCCTAACCCGAAACGGAGGGATTCACAGACCGTTTGTTAAAGGAAGAATCACAAAGGCTATAATGTATAAGACTTTGTCAGACCTTGACAGGAACTTTGTCAGTACGCAGTTATGGACTGGCTTCTTCTTCCTCTGGATCACAACAAAGTAGTGTAATTAAAATGCCTGCCTTCTTGTTTTCTCTAGCATGTAAATTATATATTTAGTTGTGTTTTGTAACTTTTAATGACTCCACGTGGCTTTTACTGTATCAGGTTAACTCTTTATATTTACATATCGTGTCTGAAATCACATTGAAATGATGCGTGCCACTATCTTTAATGGTTTAAATGCATTTCTAAGCTTGCGATCCTCTGCTGTTTGCCTGCTATGGCCACTATCAGCTGTTCCTACACACATGACGTGTGTCAATTTTAAAAATAGCTCAACTTTTGCCACTGTATTGATTAATACTAAATGTTTGTCATTGTTATTACTTGGGATTACAGAATAAAGCGATATGCTGGTGTTTAACTGCATTGCTTTAATGCACTTCTGCATTGGGCTCTCACATACTGCACTCTGGCTACTTCAACAATGTTGATAAGCCATGGTGGGTGTTTCTTTCCATCTCTCCATTTCCATCGACAAATCACAACAGACTGGGTCATCAAACCAATCAGAGCAGATTAGCGTCAATGAATCACTGAATAAATCATATGTGAGTCATGGGGATAATTTGGTGAAAATAAATGAATAAGACAATGAAAGTGCTTTTTTGGACCTTGTATACATATCAGCCTGTTATTGCAGACACCCAAAACCAAAATATGACCTTTTATAATGCATCATTGGGACTCTTTAAGAACACATCTTTGACAGTACATGTTGCAAATTTTCACAATGCAAACACAATAGAAAATGTGCTGAAATCCTGCAACATGTGCATATGTTGATCTGAAAAAAAAAAAAAAAAAAAAAAAGCAAGTTGCCTTAAGTTAGCATGTGGTATTTGTATTTTGTTGTCCTTTCCATCATTAGCCTACTAAAAGGGCCTGAAATTGTGGAATTATAGTGTTAAAATGAAAATGTATAAGCAAACCTTAGCCAAGTCTGTCACTTTTTTCAGTTCATCCCCATGACATATTTCTATTTTGGTCCATGTTGTTTGCATGTGTTACGAGAATTTGCCAGAAGTGAGCTGTCAAAACAATCAAGATGTTTTCTTAATGTGCTGATGTTTTTTTTTTTATTATTTACATGTGTTAACAGTAAACAATTCTTAAAGACCTTACTCAACACTAAAGATTCTGTCATCATTTACTCACCCTTCACAAACCTGTTGTATTAACCATTGATTTCCATAGTAAATATTTTTTCTCCTATGAAAGTCAATGGTTACAGGTTACTAATACTTTTCATAACTTCTTTTGTGTTTGCATGGAACCACTTGAGGGTGAGTAAATTGTGAGTCATTTGGAAGAATTGGGTGAACTATCCCTTTAAGTCAAGAAACATTTAAAGTAGAAGGAAAGATTATTTAAAAAAAAAAACATTAATTTTGACCTTTTTTTTCTGAAAACAAGGCAATAATTTTACTTGTCTAGAAAATGCTTCATGATTTAAGAATTATTTGATTTTTGACTAAAAACAAAGCAAATATTGTTTGCAGTCCAATTCCAAATCATCATTCAATCAATCAATCAATCAATCAATCAATCAATCAATCAATCAATCAATCAATAATAATAATAATACATTTTTATTTATATAGAGCCTTTCCAGAGCTCAAGGACACTTTACAAACAATGCAACAAAAAGAGATAACGTGTACATGTATGTAGTGTCGTCCCAAATGGAGGACTAATGGTTATTTTACTAAGTGGAAATTCAAACTGTTACCCTAAATGACCAAACTACCAAAGAATTCCTGCCATGAGTATAACCGCATTCACTATCAGGAAGCGCTATAATCATTCTCGTAGGAGAATTTTGCTTTCACAATCCAAAATAAATAAAGTTATCCAACATGTGCGTCCGATAGCACTGCCCCTGCCACTATGTGAGCAAAGCTGCGACTGTTGAGTGTGTGAAGTGTCCATCATTCCACACTTTATTTTACCGGTTGAATGAGTCCATCATCCGGATAATTAAAGTGCACTTACTATTTTTAGAGCTTTCAGTGTGAACGCACTACTTACACTTTTTATACAACAAAATAGTGTAGAATAGTGCATAAGTATTCGATTTGGGACGCACCCAAAACAAGACCTCAGAGACAAATAAGCAGAGAGCAGGTAGAACAAATAAAGTGGTCAGTTTGTCAGATCAGAAGTGAAGCATTCAGAAAACAACTGAGTTTAAAGTAAAGATTTGAATTAAGATTTGAACAGAACGGAGTGAGCGTGGTAGAGAGTTCCAAAGTTTAGGTGCAATAACACTAAATGATCTGCCCCCCATTGAAGAAAGGAGGTACCAAGGGACAGCAAGAAGGCCAGAGTTCAGAGAAACTAATGAGTGAGTAAGGGTGTAGGGGACAAGCATGTTGCAAAGATAAGAGTGAGCTAGGCCATTTAAAGATCTAAAGGCAAGGAGGAGAATTTTAAATTTAATGCGATATGCAACTGGGAGCCAATGGAGGTCGTACAAGATTGGGCTTATGAGCAGAAGGTTTGGTATGAGTAAGTATTCTAGCCGCAGAGTTTTGAATATATTGTAATCTGGAGATCAGTCAATCAATAATCAATCAATCAATCAATCAATCAATCAATCAATCAATCAATCAATCAATCAATCAATCAATCAATCAATCAATCAATCAATCAATCAATCAATCAATGTTAAATGACAAAAAAAATTCATTTTTGATTCAGCAATCATGAATTATTCAGCAATAATTCAGCAATTATGATCTACAGTGTTGCCCCAAAAAAGTTACTGATACCGTATATGCAAATGAAACATATACAGTATGTCATTACAGAGCTGTAATCGGGCCTTAAATGTTAGGCCTGACAGAATTGACAGCTTTTTAAAACGCTGAATTTGTTTACAGCCTGACATTATTCAAAAGTGTGCATGCAAACTTTTCCACACCTCAGACTTTGCTGTAGCTGCCGGTGCAACCAACACATAATCGCCAGAGGCAATTCTCCATATCACCTCCCTAGCATCCATTTTCGCGTCTTTCTCATGCTAATTAAAGCACATCACATGACAGCTCTTTTACAGCACACCCATGTAAAATGATGAAAATTAAAACTGAATCCATTTGGGTTAGGGCAAAGAGTTCTTCACCTCTAATACTGCATACTGTACCTCCTCACAAAAACATTTTCTCTAATAATATAGCAACATATTGTTTTCTATCATCTGTTTAGAGCAGGGGTCACCAATCTCGTTACTGGAGGTCCGGTGCCCTGCAGGGTTTAGCTCCAACTTGCCTCAACACACCTGCCTGGGTGTTTCAAGTATACCTAGTAAGACCTTGATTAGCTTGTTCAGGTGTGTTTGATTAGGGTTGGAGCTAAAATCTGCAGGACACCGGACCTCCAGGAACAAGTTTGGTGACCCCTGATTTAGAGAATTAAAACTGCAAGAAAGATTTCAGGATCACATTGCATAAACATTGTTTTAAGCATGCCAGGGCAGTACATAGTGATGTCACTTTGTAAAGAAACACTTTACCTGTGCACATATGGTTGGTTATTGTTTTGGTTGTCAACTACTTGCTCAACATGTACAGTCATGCATGCCAATGACATCAGCGTTTACAAACATGTTATTGTAGTTTACACACTGTAAAACCATGCAGTCAACTTTATCAAATGAAATGAATAGTTTACTCAAAATTTACTGACAGTTGATTCTACTCATTTAAAAAGAGTTTTGAACTCAGTGTTGAAGGCAATGAGTTAATTAAATACCTCATTACTTCAACTTAAATGGAGTAAGTTCACAGTACTCATATAGATTCGTTTTTAGCTCAAATGGTTTGTAGGAATCGTTTTCCTCAAATGGTTTGAGTTGCCTTAACATATTGGTTTTTACAGTACTCAGCTGGTTTGAGTTCTCTTCATTTATTGTATTTTACTGTGCTCAAATTGCTTCATTTACTCAAATGGATTAAGTTCACAGTACTCATTAGGATTAGTTTTTAAACTTAAAGGCTCAGAAACACATTTTTTCAGATGTTGACAGTCATATATGTGTCTCATGCTGCTAAAAACACTATTAGGACACATATATTTCACAAAAAAAGTGAAAATAGGTTGTTTTTGCGTTATTTCGAGCAAATTCGTTATTCTGGTTTAAATTTTTTTTTGAAACTGCATCACGGCAATTAGATCCTTGCATGTATTCCAGCGTGGAGAGTGGATGTCTCTACCTGCGAGTACATCGTGACAACTCTGAGTGTGCAGCATTAATTCATGAGAAAGACTTGGTTCAAAACTATCAGTACGCCCTATTGTGAATGAGGTTCAACTTCATTAATATGCATGATATAGCTTCGAAGAAAGTTTTTTCCCGTTACAGTGTTCAGACGGCAGAGAGATGCCATGTTGTGTTCCCAAAACAAGTGGAAGAACAGGAAATTGGAGACATGGGTTGTCAGTGTTTTGTTTATAAATGTGCTGCAACTTAGGTTTTGTGCTATGAGAGCACAGCTGGACTCACATGTGGATTACAGTGCAGGTGGCAAGCGACAGAAATATGTTTGTAAGGATCATGTTTTACCTAAGAGCTTTCCGCATCTGGAAATGGTGAAATCCGGATTTGTCCCTCATCTTCTTTTAAAAATGACACGGCTCCAGTTGGTGTTGATTCTCCTGTATCTACAGGTTTGGTAAGCGTGTGATCAGTGTTCTTTGTTTATTCAGATGGCAAAGCTAGTTAGTATCGTCAGCACTACTCTTTCAGTTTTTAAAGATACCTTAGTCAAAATGATTTAGTTGCTAAGTTTACAGTACGATATTATCACTGCAATATTATAGACTAAAAGATCCGTTGTAAATGCTGCTCTCCGAATGAAAATATGTACACACCTTAATTAAACTATTACAGACGTGTAGAATTTTCGCTGCATTTTGTGATAGGATAGTCTATACACACACGACTTTCTTACCTACCAAGTGCATCTAAGTTACCGAGAAATGCAGTGGGTTTTTATTCCTTCCATTCGCTGTGTGGTATCAAACATTCCATTAAAACTACACTCTTCCTACAGTTACTCACATCCAATATCTCGTTTGTCACGGGGGGGGGGGGGGGGGGGGGGGGGGGGCATGCATAAAATGTTGAAAATGAATGAAAGTGAAAGTGCCAAACTGCAGTTAAGTCGAAAAATGTATAATTTGGCAAATAATTTGATTACTGTTGTCCATGTAAACACAGTCACTGTCTTCCCTGTGTCTGTGTTTGTTTTGGCTCTGTGAAAATCAACGCGTGCTCAAACGGAAACTACCATGTTTATGCAAAACTGTCCCTCTTTCCCTCCCCCGACACTCCCACCTAAACAGAGCTGGACACACCCACTTGCCTGACTTTTTTCAAACTAGAGGTGCGAAAACACCCTGCTGAGATTGGAGGGTTTCGTGGCCCTTTAAATGGTTTGTTGCAATTGGTTTCCTCAAATGGTTTGAGTTAACTTAACATTTTGGGTTTTACAGTGTACTGAAACAGAGCTAAAGCTTTTTCAAGCAAAACTCTTGTAATATAAGGGCCATTACACTCTAACCTGATGTTTGGCCATCAGTGAACATCTGGTCAGCACTTCCCTAGATTCATTATGCTGAATTTGAGTGATTGGATTCAATGAGGGTGTCACCGTGGCGCTGTGGGTTGCACAATCACGTCACAGCAAGAAGGTCGCTTGTTCGAGCCTCGACTGAGTCAGTTGGCATTTCTTTGTGGAGTTTGCATGTTCTCCCCGTGTTCGTGTGGGTTTCCTCTGGGTGCTCCTGTTTTGCGCTATAGGTGAATTTGATGGACTAAATTGGCTGCAGTGTATGAGTGTCAATGCAAGAGTGTATGGGTGTTTCCCAGTACTAAGTTGTAGCTGGAGGGGCAACTGCTGTAAAAAACATATTCTAGATAAGTTGGCAGTTCATTCCGCTGTGGTGACCCCAGAGTAAAGGAACTAAGCCAAAAAGAAAATGAATGAATGGATTCAATAAAACAGATTCATGACTTTTCCAGGACTTTAGGTACATTTTCACGACCTAATGTAATCTTTATGTATACATGGTAAATAATAAGAAAAACAATGCATGTTCAAATTTATTACAGCATATGATAAAACATGCAACAATATAGTTGAAATGTATTTTTATATCTATGGCAAATTTATTTAGATAGTGTTTACACTGCACTAATAATGTGTGACCATGTTTTGGGCCAAGGACAGAATAGAAGTAAAGACAGCTAGCCTATATTCAAGTATACAGGTATTTGAAGAGTTCAGATGCAAAAGCCGCTAAACACCACTTCTGCCAAAAATGAGCTAATGACATTGAGCGAATGCTTTAGACACATAGTACGTTCAACAAATATTTTTGCTTCAAATCATCTAAATCGCAGCGTCCGCCCATTCAGAAATAACAGTTTGTTTGCAAAAGCCTCAAAAGATGTGAGTTGAATCATATGTTTCCAACTGAACGGCGTGCTGAAACGCCAGCTTTTATGAGGAGATGAGTTTTATTTCGCTACACATTTAGATTTTAAAAGATGGAGTTTGATGAATTAGATGAGCCTGTCCAACTGTCAATGGATGGCAAATAAAAACGTCCCTTACCTCAAAGCTATGTGCATTATAAGAAAAAGAAAACAGTCGGAAGTATAGTCGGAAGTGTTACATGCCTTCATAACTTTTTTTGCGCAGTGACGCTACTTTGAATGAGTTCGATTTACTATACATTAAACGGCAACACCGTTTTACGAAAGACAAAGTTAAGATGCTATTATTTCATCACACATGGATGCTATGAGAATAAACAAGAGACAAAAAAGAGAACAAGACCTTGAGTATAGTGAGAATGAGTGAATGACAGCAATTTTTTTAAGATAAATATAATGTGTAAAACTGTACATTTTTTATATTACTTGAAATTATCTAGACGTCTGATAAACTTTTTATATTAATGGACAATGCACAGATCTTGATGTTTCCTAATGTATTTACACTACATTATTTGAACAAGCTTAGTTTACAATGTTTACATTGCTCTACTTACGTTAATATCTAAATTCCAAATATCAGAAATGACAGCAGATTGTTAAGATTTATTTAATGTCAATTTTAATGTTATTGATTAATGTACTTACTTGACAGATTTCATTTTCCTTCTGTTTTTCCCTGGTTTATCAGGGGATGCTACAGCGGAGTGAACCACCACTTACTTGACAAATTTATGTATTTTTTATTTTAGGTGGTTTGTGTAATGTGTTTATGTTTGGTAAAATTATTTCCATGACTGTTGAACCCTGTATACTGTATCTTTAATTTTTTTTTTTACCATGGTTCTATGGTGTGTCTCAGCCTTAACTATTGTAAATATTCTATTGCACTGTAAATGGCCAAAATGCATTAAAAGGTTTCTTTATTTTGTTGAAAACTGAATCATGTAAACACTGCGCCAGATTTGTAAATTAAACATTAGTTAATATAATTACAGGGTGTCCATGGGGGTCTTAAAAAGTATTGAAAGTTGATCAATCAATTATGAGAAAATGAAGGCCCTTAAAAGGTTAATCGAGTTTTTACGATGTCTTAAATTTTATTCAAGCGTTGTCCATAGTGTTTGACTCCAAAAAAGCCTAAATATATTTATTTTTCTCCTAATATTAACAACGGCGTGCTCAATCCACGCGATTGGTTTGGACCGAGGTGTGTCCGGCCAAGCTCCTCCATCCGGGTGATGTCACGTAATTTGCAAAAACGCGGGAAAGTGATGTGACACTCTCCACATGTAGCGAAGCAGACGGCAAAATGGGAAAATGCAAGTTTACGTATTCCTGGTTGGAGAACGACGAGTTTAAACAGTGGCTGAAGCCTGTCACTGAAAGCAACCGCGTAATTCTGTGATTCTTATAAGCTTTGTTTCTTCAAGCTTATCTGAGTTCTGTTCCATGGTTGTGCGCCATTGATTTATTTAACTACAACTGTTTATTAGCAACTGTTTATTAAGTGAAAGATTTGATACTGATTAAAACTTAAAGTGGCGATTAAAATATTCTGAGAAGGTCTTTAAAAAATATTAAAAATGTATTGAAATTATCTTTAGGATTCCCGCATATACCCTGAATTAGTGAACAAGTCTGAAATTGGTTCACTGAATCATTTTTCAGCAGTTTCTGCCAGAAACCTGTTAAATAGTTACAAGACATTTTTTAAGATATTTGAAAGAGATAGGTATTTACCTTCAGGCCATTGTAGGAAACAACTAAATCAATCCAAACTAAATGACAGAGAATCTGCCTTTTCAAATTCTCCTACAAAAAAGGCTTTAAATATTTTAAGGAGGTATTTCCACTTGGCTAGTCAAATTTGATTTGAAAACTAGGTTTCCACTTGGTCACATAAATGTCTGCAAAATGCTACAGCTATTCCCACACGGTGTGCAAACAGAGGTGACTTCTGTGAAGATGCTAATCTGAAATTTCCGCTTCTTCATCCCAAATGGCAATTAGTGATTCAATTTTGCGGTTGCTGGAATGTGAATGAAATCACCCCAGTATTATGAATGCAAAACTGCTTACAAATTTCACTGCCAATGACATTTAGAAAAATCTCCACAGCAGGTAATTGTAAACAGCTATATGCTTATGATATTCTCTTACCAATGAACGCTGAAAGCAAGACCGCACAAAGAAAGTTTTATAAAGTGGAATGAAAAGGCCGGGGTTTGTGTACAGCTCTGTGTCATTTCACTGCAAATCCAACACTCTTACTTTGTCTCTGAGCATGTGACAATTTCTACATTTCATTCATTCATTCATTTCCTTCTGCTTAGTCCCTTTATTCATCAGGGGTCAACACAGCGGAATGAACGCCAACTTATCCAGCAGGCTTTACACAGCGCATGCCCTTCCAGCTGCAACCCAGTAGTGGAAAACACCCATACACTCTCACATTCACACACATACACTACAAACAATTTAACTTACCCAGTTCACCTATATTGCATGTCCTTGGACTGTGGGGGTAAATGGAGCTCCCGGAGGAAACCCACACTAACTTGTGGAGAACATCCAAACTCCACACTGAAACGTAAACTAGCCAAGCTGGGGCTCAAACCAGTGACCTTCTTGCTGTGAGGTGACAGTGCTAACCACTAAGCCACTGTGTTGTCCAATTTGTCAACTTCAAAATAATAATACAGTACCACAATGCTTTAGGAAAGAAGTAAAAATACGTGGCTACCATTTATATCCATTTATAGCGAAAACTATGTTAAAAATTGTCTGTTTACTAATGAAAGGCTAGAAACATTCCGGTCTATTTCTTTAACATGATTCATCCATTACAAACTTAAAAACAATACATTTGGCTTCCCAACCTCTCATACAAAAAACCCTCAGTTGGCTACTCTATTGCTGGCAATAGTATCCCATTAGTTTGAAGTCAGTACAAAATATACTCAAAACACTCTGTCGACATTAGTCACACTATTATACACCTTTAGATAATCTCTCTGGGAATTTCAATGTGAATACTTTTCACACATTATCTGTCATGAGCTGTGCGGGCTCCACTTCCCGTTTCTTTCACATGGTAAAAAGCATGGGATGTCACACGTAGACCAAACTCTTACTTTAAATGAAGTTTTATGAAACATTTATATTGGTCTCTCATCCGCAATCACTGACCAATCAGATCAATCAAAGCCTACAATAAATAGCCCATTTTCACCATACTTCCCTTATCATAATTTTTGAAGTATCCCCCCATCCATCCCATCTCCTCCGTTTCCTCCTTTACCAGGAACACTCGAGACCTATGTTTAAATTTATATTATCTAGTACCAAATTAACAATAATTTATATGTAACTGAAAAGTTATATTCTTTGTTTTTTAATTAGCTCATTTCATTCAAAACTCTAGCTAGGGTGTGAGAGACATTAAAACCTCTTGCTTCCTGAGCACGGCCTGAGCCAAAGTGATGCAAATGCTAAAGGTAGGGTCCCAATGACTGTGCCTTTGTCTTTGGGTGATACTTTCAGTCTGGAGTGCGTTTCCCAAACAACGACTTAACTCGAGTGTGAACCATCATAGTACGATGCATCGTTTGGGAAAAGAACAATGTAGTGACGAGTGTTTCCCAAAACCTGTAGTTTCTCTGTCACAGATCCATCGTTTGAACCAAGTTAGATATAGTGTAAAACTCCCACAATGACGATCTAAACGGAAATGGGGTGGTAAAATAGGCCCAAAATAGTAAAATATATTTAATATAGCAAAAGAAAAACAAATGTTTTGGACAAAATTAAGTGTTAACTGAAGACGTTTATTATTTGTAAAGATATAGGCCTCATTTTTTAGAGTGTATGAATAGCCACTAATGACAGTTGTTGTTCTTGATCTAAAAGCAGTAAAACTAAGCTGTGAGTTTGTGTCAGAATGATGATGCACAGATTTTTGAGAAGTGTTTTTTTTTTTGCAATATTGCAGAGCAAGATGCTGCTTGGCGACTTTCCTGCTGAAAAACGTATGTTACTTTGTACAAATGTATTGCTATCATAGCTGCCATCATATCTCTGAAAATTCAGGAGACCCTTTGGGTTGTCTAGGTGTCTGGGTGAGGTGTCTGAATAACACAGCTAAGTAATTGTACTATTCACTGGGTTTCGGACAGCCACTGTGATCACATATTATACTAAATGCGGTCCGGGAACGTTATAGACTTTGGGGGGATGAAATTACGGGAGTTTTTGCTGGGAGAAATAACAAAACAGGAGGGTGGCGGGTGATGGGTCTGAAAAACGGGAGTGTTGGCAGGTACAATTGATATGATGTTGATCTAGTTGGTGGCGTGAATCAAAAACAGGAAGTAGTAATGAATACTTTTTACTTAACGCTCTATGGGACTAATTATGAAATCACATAAAAAAAAATCACTCTTATTTATTTCTAAAGTATTTAAGGCTAAAATAATTTTCCATAATTTTTTTTGTACATCTGACATTTGACCTTTGTTTTAATTTGCTGTCATTTAAAACTGACTTCATAACTGACTTTGTCCCATTAGAGTAAATAATTTTTGGAAACTTGTCTGAAACTTCACACATTCAAATACATTTTTAGGCTGTACTTCTTGAGTTCAAAAGTGTTTTCAGTATGTCAACTTTTACCAGAATCATTTTAAACATCTCATCCTGAATTAAGGATGTGTGTATTTGCCATTTCTGCCCCATTGCTAATCTATCCTTTCAACTTCTTCATCTGATTTCAATTAGAGATTCAGTTTTGAGTTTGCCAGAATGTGAATGAAATCACGCTAGTATTAAAAATGCAAAACTGCTCACAAATTTCACAGCCAATGACATTTAGAAAAATCTCCACTCAAGATAACTGTAAATAGCTATATGCTAATGTTATGCTCTAATACAAAGCATGACTGAAAGAAGAAAGTTTTTAAAGTGGCACACAAAGGCCACGATTTGTGTACAGCTCTGTGGCTACTGACCTTTTCAGCACACAAACTCCCTCACAGCCTCAGACCAAACATTAGACTCGGGCGAAAACTAGAAATGGAGCCAATGAGGCGCGATTTCCTCATTTCTCAACTTAGATCATCAGGCCTGGAAAGTTAATGCGATCTGTAGCATCACCTCCAACTTCCATTTGGTGGCTGCGTTTTCACATTAGCGCCACGAGGGCCGCTAGCCTGCACAGACCAGTGCCCTGCGCCAATCACAGCATTCGCTACATATCAGCGCTGAGGAATTAAGTTACACGGAGCATCTTATAAAGGTTTTATGGCTTTCACGAGGATATCGGGATCCATTTTGTTTATACATCATGTGTCTTGGTGCATGAAATTGCTTTTTTCCCCTCATGTTTCCTGTTACAATAAAACATTGAGGTATAGACTCGACTGGAATATTTTAGCAGAAAGAAACGCCGGGATTCGTTATTATGACTGTGACAAAGGCTTCACCTCAGGCCAACGACACCTGAAACCACCTGTAATTTGGTTTGTATACATTACAACGGGGGAATCACATATATCTACGCCACTTAAACTGCTTGAAGCATTGTCATATTACAGTGTTATTGTAACGGCTTTATTAACGACACAATTTAGGAACAAAACACACCAGACAAATGGACATGGGTCTATCCGGCTGTGCAATAAATTTACTTTGTCTCCCTCATATATATATATGAGTGATATATATTTATTTTTCCTCATTTTCTGTTTAACGGAGTGAAGACTTTTTCAACACATTTCTAAACATATTAGTTTAATAATTTTCTAATAACTGATTTATTTGATCTTTAACAGTAAATAATATTTTACTAGATATTTTTCAAGACACTTCTATACAGCTTAAAGTGACATTTAAAGGCTTAACTAGGTTAATTAGGTTAACTAGGCAGGTTAGGGCAATTAGTCAAGTTATTTGTTCTGTAGACTAAAAAAAAAAATCGAAAAAATCGAAAAAAAAAAAAAAAAAATAGCTTAAAAGGGCTAATAATTTTGAGCTTAAAATGGTTTTTAAAA
Source organism: Danio aesculapii (assembly GCF_903798145.1). Taxonomy (NCBI): domain Eukaryota; kingdom Metazoa; phylum Chordata; class Actinopteri; order Cypriniformes; family Danionidae; genus Danio; species Danio aesculapii. The sequence continues at coordinate 8,451,378 of NC_079451.1, forward strand.
AATTTTAAAACTGCTTTTATTCTAGCCAAAATAAAAGACATAAGACTTTCTCCAGAAAAAAAAATATTATCAGACATACTGTGAAATATATATATATATATATACACTTAATTATTATTATCATTATTATTATTAACCTAACATTATTTTTAACATAATTATTATTATTTACTTAAAATAGTTAAATATTTATTTACAAATGGATTGAATTAGTTGAATATGCAAAACAAAAACATCTATAATAATAATATAAATAACAACAACAACAATAACAGCAATAATACTAATCATAATAATAATATTTATTATTATTAGTAGTAGTAGTAGTAGCAGCATTGTTTTTATTGTTATTATAGATGTTGTTGTTTTAATTAATTAATGTAGTGTTTAATTAACTAATGTAGTTTTATTGCTGTAGCTGTTTTAGTTGATATTATTATTATTATTATTATTATTATTATTATTATTATTAGTAGTAGTAGTAGTAGTAGTAGTAGTAGTAGTAGTAGTAGTAGTAGTAGTAGTGGTAGTAGTAGAAAACCCGCCAAATGCCAGTTTAGCCAATTATATTTTAGCACCCCAGGTTGCCATGGTGGAAAATAGTGTATTTGATCCATTCAGTCAAAAACATGCCTCTGTGATCAAAATGTGACCACCGGTGGATAGTAGCAGCCTATAAAATGAAACGTAGATTCCACATGAGGCGTTTATTAATTATCAAATAATCAAAATATTACAAACGTAAATATTATTTAAATTGGCAGATGCTGGCCTAAATTTGAAAAAAACTTTTGTTTTGCTTTAAGTTTCCCTGTGACTCTCCTGCCAGATAGCCTCGGCTGGAGACAAACAACTTCCCCCGGATAGCAAGATAAGGAGACTCTCTGAAATTCTTGTTCCCTGTTACCCCACACCTTCATATGCTTCACCCACCGGTGTGGGTAGGCAGGTCTGTGACCAGCGCTCTCTAGTGCCAGGACCAGATGGTGCCCGCCCTCATTGGACTATATTCACTATATATACTATATTCCCTGTACCCGTCCCCTGTTGTGATGTTATGTCTTATGACTATGTGTTTATGTGCTTGGTTGCTAGGGCTCCCCCTCCCCTGATCTTACACTACCCTAATTCAAGGACAATGTGAGAGGTTTTTGTTCCGCCTATCACTTCCCAAATGTATCTTATTTTTTCTTTCTAAAAGCTACCTCTCGTTGATTGATCTTCCCCTGAAATGTGTGATGTTTGTGTAATGGTCCGGGGGGGTCAGATTTTTACTGCATGTTAAAGTGTATGTGACAAATAAAGGCTTCATCATCATCATTAGATGAGCAGGTTAAATTGTAACCCTGTTATCCTAACAACACGCTATGTGATGAGATTTGCGGTGATAAGCAATTTGGCTGCTTGCACCAGACGAAGCACAACAGAAATTTAAATACAGTCATTTAGAAGCACAGAATAGTGCACTCACTGCACTCTAATGAAATGGTAAGGTTTATAATTATAATACATAATAAACCTCTTTAACATTATTAATTGTACATGCTGGTTTACGGAGATGTGTTGGCTAAGTGAGAGTTCTACAGTTAAATTTCAAACGGTTCTATTGCTAGATCTGAGGTAAACTATCTGCTGCTGCTTTAAGTAGTATGGCAATAAATGTCATGTAAAACGACATTCAAACTCACATTGTTAGCTTTTAACACTGGATAAAGCACATGAGATCTATCTGAGGTGATCATCGTTGTAATGAGGAGACTGACACGGAGGGATCGATTATGCAGTATTTATTAGTCACAGTCAAACACAAACAACCAATACGCACTAAAGTGCGAACACACATCAACAGTAATCAATAATGGTCTTGGGGCTGGCGGCTGACAGACACAGAGTGATTTACCAGGCATAGATCAGTGGCAGGCGGTGTGGTTCAGAATCCGTTAGACAGGCTTGGGTCGAGGGCAGGCAGCGTGGTTCAGAGTCCGTGTGTAAAGCAAGGGTCGTGGGCAGGCAGCAGGCAACTCAGAGTCAGAAACAGTCCGGGGTTATTCTCAGAAGATCAGACAGGAAAGAACGCTCAGTAATGCTGGCCGGGGCTAAACAAGACTTCGCAATGAACTGGTGTTTGAGTGTGGCTTATATAGGAAGCGTGGGTCGTTAACTAGATTCAGTTCAGGTGTGTGCACAATCAGTTTAGATGGATGATGTAATGCTTAAAAGTCCGGGGATGGTGACCTCTGCTGGCCAGCGAGGGGAATGACTGGGACCGAGTCGGTAACAATCGTCATAGTTTAGCTGCAGGAAATAGAAGCTGTTTCTAAAATATAAATTTCAAAAATATAAATTTGTTTAGGACAAAAACTTTTTAATATGAAAATATTCCTTCTATCGCTTGCCGTTGCTTTTATTTAGAACAAAACTTAAATCAGCCTTAAATCAGCCATTAGGCTCATTTGTCATTATCCTGATGGTGTCATCTATCTGGCAACCTGCGCTTGCATGTGTTTTAAACCAAGTGTGCAATACCTAGTTCAACCACTGGGTGTCAAGCTTACATACTGCAGCTTTAAGTATGTTTTTTTTACAGTGAATATTTGCAGCTACTTACAGAATGTATACCTATTTTAAGTATCTGCTCACAGAAAAAAAAGGTTATTTGGAAGATTGAGATTGTGCAAGTGAAAGACAACCAGAGAGATTAATGAAAGCATGCATGTAGCTTTGTCACATTTAAACAACGGCAGAAAGGCAACAGTCAGTGATGCATTGTTTGACATGAAGGCTAATTACACTCTATGTCCACATCTGTAAATACTGTTTCATTCTCCTGCACGACATCATTTGAACAAACAGACACACACAAATTGAAATCCAAAGCTAGTTTTAGCTCTTATGTGACCCATTATGATACAAGGCACCTGAAATGTGGGCACGTTTATGTTTATTCATGATAGTGAGTAGTGTTGTACCAGTATCTCTGAATAATTTAAAACAGTGTGTCAATGAAGAAATCTCCACACATTAGGGGCGATCTGCTTTCTGAGAGCCAGTATGCTTTGTGTTATCTTTGTTTGATTTAGATAAAATGAGATTATTGTTATCATTATTATAATTATTATTATTATGGGCGGCATGGCGGCTCAGTGGTTAGCACTTTCCTCACAGCGAGAAGGCCGCTGGTTTGACTCATGGCTGGGCCAGCTGTCATTTCTTTGTGAAGTTTGCATGTTCTCCCTGTGTTGGTTTCCTCCGGGTGTTCAGGTTTCCCTAATAGTTCAAAGACATGCGGTATAGGTAAATTTTAATAAACTAAATCGGTCGAAGTGTATGAGTGTGTGTGAATGCGAGAGTGTATGGCCGTTTCTCAGTAAAGGCTGGTTTATACTTCTGCGTCGAGCAATCGGTGTGACCCACGGCACCTGCCTTGGGCATAGCAGTACATTTATAATTCTGCATGCTGTTTGTGTTGCTCTGCAATAGCACTTCCGAAACGCTAGCTGGAAATAGGTTTATATGTTCCTCTGTGTCGAGTTTCTTCACAGTTGTTTTGCTTTTTCTGAACGCTACCTTAATGTGCAAGTAGCTAAAAATTGCTCATTCTGAGGTGGGAACCGGCGGACATGCAACAACTTTAATCATAAGGTAAACACAAATCAAAAGTTTCCAAGTGGAGCTCATTCATGGGACTCCACACTTGTAAACACTCGCTCCATCAGGCTCACGGCTCTCAGCACCGCCCACATTCTTCACTGTCACAATCTCCAGCGATCTAGGCTTGTAGATCACTGGGAATTATTCACTTTCACTCAGGGCTACAAATTTGTAAACAAATGGACTACAAATCCTGTCATGCACCACACACTCACACCTGTTCTGGTTTTCCTGCTGATTTCTAACACACAGCTGAAGCTGTTCATAATTGATTACATGAAATTTCAAAAGCAGCACACACACACACACACACACACACGCACACACACGCACACACACACACACACACACACACACACACACACGCACACGCACACACACACACACACACACACACACCAGTTGCTTGTTTAACTGTACTGTGACCATTATGATGCATTTTCCTTGCCTTCCCTTACCATGTTAGACCCTTGCTTTGTATTATTGTTTATTCCTGTCGGCTTCCTGCCTTTGGCCATCCACATGTTTAGTGACCATGACTCTGGATAGCCTGTTTACTTCTGTTTGCCCCTGTGTTGGCTGTTGCTTGCCTGACCATTCTCTCCTAGTAAACCTGCATTTGTTTCCGCACTCCTTTGTCAGCATCCCCATCATAGTACTGTCACAGCTACCAAGCCGACCAATCACAGAGCTTGCGATATGCGTTGTATCAACGTGTAGTTAAATTTTTTGAGAGGTGTGCGTTGGCATCAGCTACGGCGAGGGGTCTGCGACTGTGTAAAAGCTGCACTAGACCATACATGTGCGCTTGACTCAAGTATAAATCAGCCTTAATGGGTTGTGGCTGGAAGGGCATACGCTGCGTAAAACATATGCTGGAATAGTTGGCGGTTCATTCCGCTGTGTTAACCTCTGAAATTGAGACTAAGTTACCATACACAGTTAGCATTGTTTATTTTAATTTTACACTGAAATAATATTAAATAGGCTGGCGTGGTGGTGCAGTTGGTAGTGCTTTCGCCTCACAACAATAAGGTCGCTGGTTCAAGCCCTGGCTGGGTCAGTTGACATCAGTTCGTGTGGGTTTCCTCTTGGTGCTCCAGTTTCTCCCACAAGTTCAAAGACATGCAGTATAGGTGAATTGAATAAGCTAAATTGTCTGTAGTGTATAAGTGTGAATGAGAGTGTATGGGTGTTTCCCAGTGATGGGTTGCAGCTGGAAGGGCATTCGCTGCGCAAAACATATGCTGGATAAGTTGGCAGTTCATTCCACTGTGGCGACCCCTGATTAAGTCAAAAAGAAAATGAATGAATGAATGAACGAACGATATTAAATATAAAAATATGTAAAGAACAACAATTTTAAATGTGTATAATTATTACATGTATCATCAATATTATTATTAGTAGTGATATTTTATTAATTTAATTGTCATTATAAACTACATAAAATAATTAAAAATTATATTTATATTATGTTATAGTGTTTTTAACTAAAATTAAACTCATCACTGACCACACATCCAACAATGCTGGCTTCCACACTATCGATTAAGAATGAAGTTGACTGATTAGTTTGTACAAAATTAAGAGAATTGTACAAAAAACTATTAAGTTGTCCCCCAAATAAAACCCTTAAGAATTGTCTTCTTGCGTTCATTTTAAATAAGTAGTGTAAACAAATATCAAAACATCTAAACAGTTAAGATCAGAATTATTAAACCCAATTAGATTATTTTCTTTTTTAAATATTTTCCCAAATTATGTTTAACAGAGCAAGGAAATTTTCACAGTATGTCTGATAATATTTTTTCTTCTGGAGAAAGTCTTATTTGTTTTATTTCGGCTAGAATAAAAGCAGTTTTCAATTTTCAAAATTATTAGCTTCTTTAAGCTATATATTTTTCCGATAGTCTACAGAACAAACCATCGTTATACAATAACTTGCCTAATTACCCTAACCTGCCTAGTTAACCTAATTACCCTGGTTAAGCCTTTAAATGTCACTTTAAGCTGTATAGTAGTGTCCTGAAAAATATCTAGTCAAATATTATGTACTGTCATCATGGACAAGATATAATAAATTATTTATTAGAAATGAGTTATTAAAACTATTATGTTTAGAAATGTGTTGAAAAAATAAACGGGGGGGGGGGGGGGGGGGGCTAATAATTCAGGGGGTTTAATAATTCTGACTTCAACAGTATATTATTATTATTATTATTATTATTATTATTATTATTATTATTATTATTATTATCACTACAATACAAAACAATACAATATTTATTTATAAAGCACATTTAAAAACCAAGGTTGGGCTAAAAACCAAAAGGCTGTACATAGGAGTACTAAAGACAGAGAAGCAGAATATAAAAGAAACATTTAACAAATAAAAGCAATAAAACAGAGATCAAGGGGCATTAAAAGCAAGAGAAAGTACATAGGTCTTTAAAACAGACTTAAACTCAGAAATGGAGGGGGGAAGTCTAATGTGAATTGGTAGACTGTTCCAGAGTTTAGGACCAGCAACAGCAAACGCTCGATCACCTCGTTTTTTAAGGCGTGTTCTGGGCACGGTGAGTAAATTGAGATCATAAGATCTCAATGATGGAGAGGGGGTATACGGACAAAGCAAGTCAGTAACGTACTGAGGAGCAAGATTATTGACCACTTTGTAAACGAATAATAAGATTTTAAAATCAATTCTGTATTTAATAGGTAACCAGTGAAGAGCAGTTAAGATTGGAGTTACAGACTCATACTTGCAAGTACCAGAGAGTAGTCTAGCAGCCGCATTTTGTGCCAGCTGCAGAAGAGAGAGAGAAGATTGAAAAATACCAAAATAGAGAGAGAGAGAGGTACAATAATCTAGACATGCTGTTATGAAGGCATGAATCACCGTTTGAAAATTTATCTGGGATAAAAATGGCTTGACTTTAGCCAGTTGTCTGAGGTGGTAAAAGCAGAATTTTATGACAGTACTGATTTGTTTGTCAAGTTTTAAGTTTTCATCAAACATAACACTGAGATTTCTTGCACACTGGGTAATATGTGGGACCAGACACTATTTCATGTTGTTATTATTGTTGCTGCTGTTGTTTTTCATTTTTTTAAATTATTTTTCATTTGTTTTGTGTATATATATATTTTATATTTTAATAATTTCTAAAATAATTATATAAATTAAGTATTATTTTTATAGTACATGCATTTATTAAATTAAATCAAACTCATCATTGACCACCCAATCAAAAACACAACCCACTTGTTTCTTCAAAGTGTGTCCAGTGACATCTTTGTAGCCAACATCTTTGAAATGCAATGTCATTTCTTCAGTAGAAATCTAGCAATTTGCGTCTGTTTAATTGATTTGTGCCTCCAAAGAATTAGGGCTCCGGGGAGATTAATTTTCTTACTTTGAAGTCTTGGAGTGAACGCTGCCTTACATATTAACTCATGTTTACCTCTAAATGCTCATAAATGACAAAAAAAAAATGTTTGAGGACACACATGGAAATCCCAGAAAATCCAGCTGAATGTGTGCTTTTACACGCATCTGTGTAATAGATATCAAAGAGAACACGTTCACTGGGAGACACTACGACTGTTACTAATTTCCATGGGACAAGGAATGAGTTGGAAAAAGACAATATATACAGGGGTGGGCGAGCAAAACACATCTTCAGAGGAGATACCAAGCAGGATTAAAGTGATGCAGATGAACATCAAACCGTGTCGAGGGACTTGTGTTTTTGCGAGGGAACATGAAAAAGAGCTTCCTGATAGCGAGGCCTCTTGGCCCATTATGGCATCTCTCTCATCGAATTTTAACGAGCTCTCCAGCAGCGGTAGTTTTTGTCTTACCGCTCTTACGGATGACTTTAATGTGCTCCCGACTCTCTGCTGCTAGAAAAGAGACAGCCTCTCTGCTTGAGTTTAACAAACTCGCCTTTACTGAAACCTCCCCGTAGCCATAAGCAATACCATCATGAAGACGCTTTTCTTAAGGTTACGACATGTTTATTCCTCACCGTCTAAAACTTGTAGCTGCAATTCCAAGCAATATGCCACAATATTTGCATTTGTTTTTCCTCATGTAATTTGATGCAGGATCCAGAGTTACACTGGACATTTTTGCAAGCCAAACTGTATGCCAGAAAAGTTTACTTTGTCGAAGTAAAATAAAAATAGGCAGCCATGATCTAATGGTTAGAGAGTTGGACTTGCGATCAAAGGTCATCATGTATCCATATTCATCTTGCCCCAGATGTGGTTTGGAGCCAGCAGATCTGAGTCACATGTTCTGGAGATGCCCTAGATTAGATCAAGTTTGAACAGACTTAATTTACATCCTGCAGAAAAATTATTTTTATTATAATTTTAGCGATCTGCTTAAGGTTGGTAATTAAATAGCATTTAACTTAAGAGCCCTTTAGACTATGCACCGGGCCGTTTCTTCATTTTTCGCTGGTAATGTCTTCAATAAATAATTATTTAGGCTTATTTAATTATTCATTTACTATTTATGTACAATAATTAAGACATTAAATGAGATAATAAAATATAATCAACAACGAAAACGTAAATAAAAAACTGTAAATGAAAAAGCTTATTTATTGACTGTCTAAGTCCTATCACTTAAAAATAACAAACACTGTACATCTATCCATATTTAGGCTAAAACCCTGCTTTATTTATTTATTTATTTATTTATTTATGCCTACTTTTTTGTTTGTCCTTTCTTTATCCTTATCCTTATCTTTGTCCTTTTTTATACATGACAATTAAGCGCTCAGAATCAAATGAACAATAATCTTTGCAATCTTTTCTAAAAAATAAAATTACTGTAAAGTTTAAACATTGTCAAATAACAGGAGTGTCAAAATACGACATAAAACTGGATAAAACAACAACAACAACAACAATATAATAATTTAACAATATAATAAGATGCAATGTTTAAACTCTACAGTAATTTTATTTTAGATAAGGTTGCAAAGATTTATTTTCATTTGAAGTACAGTTTTATTTGTGTATCTTTAAATGAAAAGGAATGAATAATGTCATTTTTCCTGTTTAGAATATAACTGAGCCTTTATTTGTCATTTATAAGGGATTTATAAAGCATAAATAGTCCTCACTTTAGATTAGGTCACAGAACTGGATGAAGTTGAGTTAATAAAGCATTTATTAACATACATAGTAACCCTTAACATATGCCTGAATAATAAGACATATAAACGTTGATTTCAATAGTTTATTAATCATTTACTAACTCATTCTGAATGATCCTAAAAACCCTCAACTACTCTTAAATACAAATGGTTTATAAATAATGCAATACTTAATCTAGTAATGAAAAATAAATCATTAACAAAGTATGAAAGTACAATTATTAAGCACATTATAAATATGTTTGTAAGTCAAGAATAGAGCATTTGTAGCTGCAGTTATAAACTGCTTACCAATGCTTATTAATGTAGAGTTAATGCTTAACAGATAAAGATTTCACTATTTGCTAATGCTTAATAAATAATTTATAGTGTGTAGTTATTATAACGTGTTACCGTACTTTCATTTTAGTTGTATTTTATTTCTTTAATTTTACTTTCCAAAATGAATCCTCATTACACTTAAGATTACAATGATAATAAAGCTTAACAAGTTTTTAATGATACAGAAGGAATTATAATGCTTTGTTTCATTATTTCATCTTCCTTTACAAGTAGCATGGTATTTACAGCTACTGAATGGTTCTGTCCGTTTGCATCCTGTCCCTTTGTTCCCCCTAGTGGGATAGTTGCACCAGCAGGGATTGTTGGTGAGGAAAGTGAATAAATATCCACCTCAATACCAGAGCTGAGGTGATTCCCTCGAGCAAGGCACCAATCACCAACTACTCTCTGGGCAGCCCACTGCGCCAGGTGTGTGTTCATGGGTGTAAGTCGCTTTTTGGATAAAAGCATCTGCTAAATACATAAATGTAAATGTAAAATGTCACCAAGCAGGGCTGAGCCTGGTTAGTACCTGAATAGGTAACCAAATGTGAAACTATGTTGCTGCTGGTGGAAGAGGTGCTGGTTAGACCAGCAGGAATTGGAGCAGGCTCTAGGGGCTCATTGGTGGACTGGAGTGAGTTCTGAAGTACATGTATCATGGGTGTAAAAGCGATGTGCAGGACAAACACACAGGATGGTGATACTCATAATTGGTTGGCAGTCTTGTAGGGATGGCTGAAAGGATGGAGCGCTCTGCAATGGCAGCCAAGATGGCCAAGATTGAAAGTGGCAACTGTAATGGGACAAGGTCCAGGATTGTGACAATGAAATAAAATTAAGATTATAAGTGAAATGAAAAACAAAGCATTAATTACAACTTAAACTAAACAATAATTACATTCACACTCACTCCCTCACTCACTTTTCTATGGCTTAGTCTCTGTTCCATGAGGCGTCACCATAGCAGAATACTCTAGCACCAGCAATTACCAGTTTTATGCGGTGGATGACCTTCCAGCTGCAACCCAGCTCTGATAGTACACTAACCTGTGAACCCCCCAGTGCTGGGAAACACCCATAAACTCTCCCATTTACACTAAACAAGGTAACACTTTAGTTTAAGTAACAATTCACACCATTACTATTGGGTTATTACCTGTCTATTTTTAAGATAGTAGCTGTTTATTTGCACTTATACAGAATGATCTCATTTTTCATCCCTAAGCCTACCCAATACCTAAACCCAAGTACTGTACTATCTTAATAACTATTAATAAGCAGCTAATTAGCAGTTTATTGAGCTAAAAGTATTTGTTAGTGGTTTGTTAATAGTGTGAATTGTACATTAAAATAAAGTGAGACCTAAAACAAAACAATGACAATTATAAACAAATAATCAAAACATCAGTTTACAAAACATCAGTTACAAACTTAGACATGACCTTAATGTGATCTCGACTCTCTGCTGAGACAGAGGAAAGACACAGCCTCTTTGCCTGAGTTTAACAAACTCTCCTTTACAGAGTCCCAGCATCCATATGAAGCACTATAACTGAGCCTATTTTCTGAAGTTACGACATGTTTCCCTGCTATCAAAAATATCTCTGCTTCAAATCCAAGTGTTATGCCATAATCAGGCCCAGAAAGGCCATCAACAGAAACATGGAGAATTGCTCATAAATTGTGCAGGGCTGGGTGGTTTTAGTTGTGAAGACGATGTGAAAGTATGTACTGATACCATTACTTTTGGTCCACAATTCTTCATATTGTAGTGTAAATGTTACAATAAAGTCTCGTACACACCGGGAAACTTTTGGTTTGCGTTTATCGTTAGCATTTTTCGAGACGTTGTTCCTGATTCAAACCCAAGCGATTTTCATTGGTGTCAAGCAGAGGAGTATACAAACTCAGTCCTTGACGTTAGATGGTGCTATACAACTTTAAGCTTCTGACACCTGCTTGTAACACAGAAGAAGACAGAAAGTTGACATAATGGCCAGTTACTGGCGATTCGAACAAGCTTTGATGGCTTAAGTAGCAGCTCCAGCTCTAGCGATGAAGAAATGATTATTGTTCACCAGTGCAATAAGCAGCTTCGCATTCATATCACCTCTTGCATCTTCTTCAATGTGCACTCGCATTGACAGTTTTGCGCTTGAGCGCCTCCAAGTGCTGCTTACTGTAACTTCAGCAGCTCCGTGCGCGTGAACAAAAGAGCCAATCTGATTGGTGGAGGAGGTTTTGACACTGGGACGATTTTTGCTTGCGTTTTCTGTCAACGTTTAATGCTTCGTGACTAAATAAAGGGCCTCAATGTGCACACCAACGCACAAAATGCTAGGCGTAAAAGCGTAATAAAAAAAAAAACGCCTTTTGCTTGTTTTTTTGTTTTGATGCGCTGTGTCAAAACCTTCTCCACCAATCAGATTGGCACTTTTGTTCACATGCACGGGGCTGCTGAAGTTATAGTAAACAGCACTGGAGGCGCCCAAGCACAAAACTGTCCATGCAAGCGCACACTGAAGAAGATATCCAGAGGCGATATGAACGTGGAGCTGCTCATTGCACTGGTGAACAATAATCATTTCTTCATCGCTAGAGCTGAAGCTGCTACTTGAACCATCCATAACAACAAGCGTGTCAACTTTCTGCCTTCCTCTTCTGTGTTACAAGCGGGTGTCAGAAGCTTAAAGTTGTATAGCGCCATCTAACATCAAGTAGTGATTTTGCATTTTCTTCTGCTCAACGCCAGTGAAAATCGCTTGGGTTTGAATCCGGAAAAACATCTTAAAATACGCTCACGATAAACGCAAATGAAAAGCACCCCGGTGTGTACGAGCCTTGAGGCGTTACTCATAAAATGATTTAAAATGATTTGTATATATTAGTATAATACGCTCAACCTCCAATGAGGGGTAGGGTTAGGGATGGGGTTTGAGGGTGTGCCTCCTTTTAAATATTGCATGTATTCATATGAATGAAATAGTATATTATTATTAATAGAAATAGTAATGAATTAGAAAGTCAAATATTTAAGTTTCTTTGTGAGATCTGGGTGGATATTACATTTTGATTTATTTTACTTTTAAATTTTTACGTGCAGAATATTTGAAGTATGAATGAGGACAGAATTTCCATTTATGAAGGAACTACTACTTTAATTGTAATAACGTGATGTCTATTTCATTTTGTCTTTTTTATAAATACTTGTGTACATGTTGTGTGCGTCAATGGTTTTGCTTTTAACAATCTAGAAAGATAGCTTCTACAAAGTGACAGTGTATACTCATACTAATGTTACCAACTAATGTTATGTTTCTGAAAACATACCCCTGTATACATTTCTGGAGATCACAAATTATGTAGTCAGAATAACGTATGGCTGCATTTCATCTTTAAAGCAATTGCTACGGGGCGGTACACTCTCAGTAAAAAAGGTGCACGGTGGTACAAATAATGTTGCTTGAGAATCAGTTCTGTACCTTTGTAAAAGTTGTACTTTATATGGTATAAAAAGACCTCTTAAGATACTGTTAAATTGAAGGTTAAATTGAAATAAAGGTACACAATTGTTCTCATGAAAAAGGTACATAAGTGTTGGAAAACTCCTTTATTACAATCACTATAAAAAAAATATTACTAGAAAAGCAAATTGATTTTATGAATAATTTCTATATTAAAACATAAATCATCATTTAAAAGCATATGTTTAAAGAAACTCATAAACATTATTATTAAGTTCTATAAAACAAAACTATAGGTATTGTAAACTAAACGTTTAAGACATTTTTAATAAACATTTGGTAGGTGTTTTCTGATAAATACATTTATGTTATTGATATCCGCACCTTTTGACGTTTGCTTTCCACTACACACATGAGCTGGTAAAAGTCCTGCATATGCAAAATGTTCATGAAGACATTTTAATTTAAAATAAATTAACTTTTATGTGATTACAAATGTATTGTGTGAATATTGGAGAAAAAACGTTTTTTATATTGTACATGGGAGAATGTATTTTTGTAACATTTTTGTGTTGTGAAATATTTAGCAAAAAATAGACCTTTTGATTTATGTTAAAGTATTTCTGTATTCTTTATTGTAAATGGAAAGGGTGCATTTACACAAAAAGAAACTTAAAACATTGTTAAAAAATGTATTTGATGTTTTATATTTACTGAAAATAAATGCATGCATTTTGGATATACTGTAGCAAAATGCCTTTAAATAGTTCTTGAAAGAACACATTTGACACTGTTAAGGTACAAAGTGTCTTGTCACTGTAGTGGTACCTTCAGGGATCAGATTTGTACCTTTGATGAAGGTACAATATTGTATCTGCAGATTTTAAAAACCAAAGGTACATTTTGGTTTCCTATGGTACAAATCATGTCCTTAAAAGGTATAAACTGCAATGGTACAAATTTGTTTCTTTGTCTTATGGTACAATTCTGTTCCATAAAAAGGTACTGCCTCAGTGATAAGGGTTTGTACTTTTTTTGGTATGACATTGTACAATTTTTTTTCTGAGAGTGTATGATGCCTTACCTTTTCGTGCTAGCAGCAGGGTTTCTGCAGGTTTCACCGAGATGGAAAATATTTTTATTTGCCCTATCAAAAAAATATATATATAATTTAATACATTTAATAGTACAATAATACATTAATATTTTGAAAAAAAATATAATTTTATGCATTTATTAATACAATAATACATTAATATTTTAAAAAATTATAATTTTATACTTTATTTCTTAGCTAAATATTTTAAATATCATGTAAAAACAAGCAAGCCCTACTTGTATCCACACACTTGTTTCCAACATAAACTTTCTTTAAAATAATAATAGAAAAAGAACAGAAGTTTAAAAAAAACTATACTAAACTAAATCTATACACAACAATCTGTCCTCAGCAGTAAATACTGTACATGGAGCACTTTTAAACAAATGTTATTGTAAGGAAAATAATTAAACCATTATGATAAATAATTAAACCATTATGAGTTAAAAATGACATTTTTAAATAAAAAAAAAAACTTTAAAGTTGAATCGAGATGGATTGTTGGCGATTGTATGGGTTTTGGCCAGATTGGGTAGCAATACATGAACAAAGACCTGTTTAAAACAGATTTAAGACCTAAAACACAATACTTCAGTAAATTTTTAAAGACTATTTAAGGCCTAAAATTTGGATTTTGAGATTTTAGACTTTTTAAAACCTCGCAGAAGACCTGTGACCGCTTGGGAACGGCTTTTACGTTATTACCATTTTTTCCAGTGGCTCACCGCGTACGTCAGAGGATTTGATACACAGAGCGGAGTTGACTATGATGACAGGGTTTGAGTCTGGTGAGTAATGGTTTCAGAAAGCAGGTAAGACAAAAACAAAAGCTAAAAAATTAAACAAACAAGTAAATAACAGGGTGAGAGCGTGGTAAAATCTGAAAATGTGGTAAAAATCAGGCAGTTGCGAGGACTTTTTTATTTTTCTGGATTGCTTTTGAAAAAACCCTGTCTGATGGGTTTAGGGAAATGGGTGGGTGCTGGCCAATCGGTGCTTTTTATAACACTATTGGTTGGGTTTAGGGAAGGAGGAGGGTGGGTCAGTCAATCGGTCAGTCAGTCATTAAGACGACAGAGGTCTCTGGTGGATTTACATTAGGACAGCAGGCGTGAATGGCTCTCACGATAGAAATTTGAGATCTCAAAAACCGTCCACAGCAGCCTCTAGTATATTCGCAAAAAAAAATTTGCAAAAAAACGTATCCACTGGGCTGTATTTGGCACTTTCCAGAAATGTATATAGAGGTACGTAATCAGAATGAGGCTGGGTTGAATGTTGCATAGCCTTTAACATCAAACATTGTTTTGATTGGTGTCCACAGGTCAAACTGGACATACCTGTGGCCAATGTCTGAAATGCAACACACTTTTTTAATAACCAAGCTTTTCTAGGAAGCACATTTCACAAGTAGTGCAACTGAGATAAATATAAATGAAGAGTGTCCAGTCTCTATGACTGCGATGACAGTTTGGGAACTACGTCTGCATTTCTGAAAGTGTTTTTTTTTGCCACAAAACAGGTTATCAATCATGTCACAGGAACGAGCTTTAGAAAATGTTGAATTACACAAGCTTCTTTATCTCTATGTAAATATTATGCTAATAGAGCTGAACTAGTAATCTTAGATGCTGCGCTGCTTTTCATAGCCAACAAAAGAATGAAAAGGCGGAATGCGTCAGCTGCCTCATGCTATATGGAGGCCGACAGAACTGTGGCGACACATGATTGATGAGGTAATCCATCTGTAGGGTTATCAGTCCAGAGCAGTTGTGTTGCGTCTTTTCATACAAGCAAACCCACCTCACAGCTTTTTTCTTCCTCTTCCTCCCTTTCATTTTCTGTCTTTTGCACTTTCCCTGGGCAAATAAACAGTGGTGCAGATGCCATTGTGTTCATAAAGCTTTGGAAGGCTGTTATCTAAAATAAGGCCCAATTTATTGATTTTGCGCCCCCAGTGGGCTGTTGAAGGGTCAGTGCTTATTCAGGGCTTTACTCAGACTGGTAGAGGATCAGTCTGGTGGTGTATTTTCTTGAAAATGTTGGAATATGACGCACTTTATAAGAACTAGGGTCATTTTTTGATTAATGTATTGTTGAAAATATCTGAAAATATTGACTGCTTTATTAAATACTTGGTACATGATGAGCTGAACTCAGCAACAAGGTGCTGGAAAGTTCCTAAGAGTTTTACCTTTCCATATTCACATGATAGCATTCCACAGTTTCTGACTTTTTTTGTTGACTGCACATCCTGGATGTCTATCTCCCTCTCCAAAAGGTGATCTCAAAGGTGATCTATTGGACTGGAGTCTATTGATTGTGGAGGTCATTTGAGTTTAGTGAACTCAGAGTCTTGTTCCACAGTGAGAGATGTTTGAGCTCTATGACATGGCACATTATCCTGCTGGAAGTAGACGCAAGATGGTACACTGTGGTCAAAAGGAATATAAATTGTCTGCGCCAATAGTCTAGTGGTTAGTGCACCAAGGTGCTCGCGACGACCCGAGTTCGATTCCTGTTTCGAGGTCCTTCCCCTATGCCATCCTTTAGAGTCTGTAAATCTCCACTGTCCTATCGCAATAACGGTGAAAAACCCCTAAAAATAACAAACAAAAAAAAACGAATATAAATTAAAATAATTAATACTAAATGAATGTCAAGAATGTGGCACGATGTGGTTAGCACTGTCACCTCACAGAAAGAAGGTTGCCAGTTTGAGTCCCTAAATTGACCGTAGTGAGTGTATGTGTGTGTGAATGTGAGTGTACGGGTGTTTTCCAGTCCTGGGCAGTGACTGGAAGGGCATCCACTGTGTAATAACCATAGACTGTAAAGGATATGGACGTAGTATCTGTGACGTCACCCATAGGTTTCTGAATATATATATATATATATAATGTTTAAAAATAAAGGTTTAAATGAGCATTTCATACAAACATTTTAGAGAAAACGTCAGACAAGTGGGCCTTCAAAAATTTATCAGAGAAAGAATTGGGTTCCGAAAAGAAAAAGGTTGAGAACCCTTGTTCTAAACCATAGTGAGTTTTTTTTTTCTGTTGAACACAGAATAAGTTATGTAGTAAAAATGAAAGTCAATGATTACAGGTTTTCAGCTTTTTGAGATGAAATAAACTAAAACAGGTTTGTGACAAGTTAAAAATAAAGTTAATGATGACAGAAGGTCATAGTTTTGGGTGAATTATCATTTTAAGTTGCTGTCATGTGATTGGCTGACTAGATATTTGCATTAACAAGCCATTTAAATTGGTGTACCTAACAAAGTGGCTAACAAGTACCAACATAGTACCCAGTAAAGTGGCCTATTTAGACGCTTAATGAGTCTCTCACTCACCATTACTCATCTCACCTACGGTCTCCAAAATAAATAATTATAATACAACAGTTTTCTAAAATACTACGCAAAAAGCCTTGGAAGCTGACCCCTAGTTCTGTCCATGCTGCTAACTCAAAGAACCATGGCTCACATTTAAAAATAAAAGCACAAACAAACTGCTAGGCAAAAACAGAAAGCAAAAAGCCAAAAATAAAAAAATAAATCCAATGTGTCGTTGCCGTCAGGCGAACATGAGGGTGGATTCAGCAGTTTGGATGCTAGGGGCCCTGTGGAGTAAAGTAATGTGTTTTCTTCATTCATGGGCACCTCAGGAAAAAAACCATGACGAGATTATGCTGGTGCATCAGCTTCTGAAGGATATGAGGTGACCTGGTTACAGTGATGTCACCAAGTACTGGCATGCGTGATGCTGGTTTGATGTTGAAGCTGTGTTAGCATGGAGCAGGAGGATGGAGGGTGCTATCGCAGCTTCTTAGCAGGTGCCCGAGGCAGCACCACAGGCTAGAATTCACTTAGAATGGATAGTAAACTTCTCTGATGTTGTTTGGAACTAAATGTGCGCCGAAAGTCAATAAATGCTACGTCGTCCTCAGGCTCGTTTGCTTGATAAACAGAGGCAAATAGACAATCACCATGTTCTGCACGAACGGTTGGTGTTGGCTTTTTTTAAATCAGTTTATGTGATTACTTTTGCAGAATGTCGGAGCACAAGCCTCTCTGGTAGAATCAGTGCTGGAGGGGGTTTACCTGCAAATGTCCTGAATGCGGTTAACAATCTTACAGCTTCCCCATAAAACTCTTGCTCTTCACTCTTTGATGCTTGGACTTGCATCTGAGTACTGGCTTGGGCTACTGTGCCTCGGCAGGATAGAATCCATTGGTTTTGCCTTTGTTGATACAGTTTTATATGTATTTGTGTGATAATAAGGGATCAAAGAATGAAATGAAGCATAGTTTTGATAGTGTTCAGTGTTTAGTGAGAAAGTGTTCAGGATTTTTAGATATCATCATTATTAGGACACAAACAAATAATGAAAAGGCAATACAATGTATCATTTGAATGTTTTCAAAGCTCATTGTGTAATATTCATTGTGTAATAGTACATAACAATTTTTGTGGAAGAAAAAAAATATAATTTTATCTGTAGACTCTTCTTCGTCTTAGTATTATTATTGCTACAACTGCTGTAAGCTTATCTAGAGTGACAAAAACAACAACATACTACACTGTAATAAATTCCCAGAATTTCACAACATGTTCCTGTAATTTTTTACAGTAAATTACATTAGTGTCACTTTACAGGATTTAATTGTAAAAATTTTACGCATTCAGAATTTTATTGTGAAATTAAGGCTGGCATCATGATTATAGCAAATTACTGTAAAAATGGCTATATCTTTTGCACCTTAGTAATAGGAATTCAAACACCATTAATACGCTATTCAACATATACATTTATAAACATTAACTTTTATGCTAGTACAGTCACTTTTTTGATATTTAAAAATATTTACAGAATTATTGTTATTATGAAGTACCTCACAGTAATTTACTGTGAATTTACATACAGTACCTTACTGTGAAAGTAATGCAATTATTAGCCAGTAATTTACTATAAATTTAAGATCAAATATTTTACAGTGTACTACTTGTACTACTACTATAATAATAATAATAATAATAATAATAATAATAATAATAAATAATAATAATAATAGAAATTTTGATGAAAACATTGAAAATTTAAAAGAACAATATATTGCTTGCTTTATTAAATCTAATGCCCAACACAGGCTGACTTTGAAAACATACATTTCTGGAGTGCGCAAATTATGTTGCCAGAAAATGACTTTCCATGCAGTGTGCAACACAGCTCCAAGTGATGAAAACATCCAGCTGAGGTTTCAATCTCAAAGAGCAGCTTGTTTAAAAAAACAGATTTTTAAATAAAAGATTAGACCCAAATCGTTTAAATGATTTGTCGTTCAACCGGATCTTTTGCCTGTTTGTATCGACGTCGACACAAAACTATACCAAATATGTTCTGTGCTGGATCCGGTAAAACGCGAACGCGCCTTTCCCTTCAAACTCTAGCAGAGTGCTGGTGTGTGTGAGACTTATGACTGAAGATGATTGAACATTAATGAGTGAACGTTCTTGTGATTAATGCAATAATCTACCCTGCAACGGATAATTAACATTTGTTAAAGGACGGACTAGAAAAGACTATTGATGTATGGGACTTTGTCAGAGCTTGACCGGAACTTTATCAGTACACAGTTCATGGATCAGTTTCTTCCTCCATTTCACAAGTGTAAGTAAGTGCGACTAAAATGGCTACCTCCTTTTTTTCTTTAGCTTGCAAAATATGTATTTAATTGTGTTTTGTTACTTGTAATCGCTCCACACGGCTTGTACTGTATCTGGGTAACTCTTCATATTCACATATCGCATCAAAAGACACAATAAAAACACAATGTGTGCCGCTTTGTTTACGGATTTAAATGCACTCGTGAACTCGCAATCCACTGCCGTTTGTCATTGCTATGGCCACCATCAGCTGTTTCTACACATGTGTGGCGGTCAAGTTTCAAAATAGTTCAGCTTTTACTACTGTGTGGATTAATACTTAATGTGTGTCATGGTTAAGAATAGAGTAATATGCTGGTGTTTACTGCATTGCTTTAATGCACTCCTGCATTGGGCTCACACATGCACTCTGACTACTTCAACAATGTTGATACGCCGTGGTGGGCATTTCTCTCTATCTCACGCTGAACGCAGTCGATCAATCGCAACAGACTGGGTCATCGGCCCAATCAGTGCAGATTAACATCGTGCTAAGGAGGGGTTTGGCAACAAATGAATCACTGAACGAATCATATGGGAGTCGTTGGGATAATTAGGTAAAAATAAATGCATATTATAAGACAATGAAGGTGATTTTTTTAAACTTGCATGCATATCAGCCTGTTGTTGGAGACAGCCAAAACAAAAATATGACCTTTTTTAATGCATAAAAGGGGCTCTTTAAAACAAACGCTATGGGGCGGTATGATGCCGTCAACGGCTTCTGCTTTTTTTCGCGCTACCAGCTGACCGCTTACCTTTATGTAGAAGGCTTTTCCGCTGTAACCAGTTTGTCCAGTAGCTCGCCACAAACATCAGCAGACTTGTGACGAGTCCAGTTACAGAAAGCAGGTAAAACAAAAACAAAAATAAAAAAACAAGTAAATAACAGGGTGAGAACATGGTAAGATTTGAAAATGTGGTAAAATTCAGGCACCCTCAAGCGGTTTTCTTTTTCTGAAATGCTTTTAAAAACACTGTCGGTTGGGTTTAGGGAAGGGAGTGATCAGGTCAATTGGTGCTTTTGAAAACAATATTGGTTGGGTTTAGTGAAGGGAGTGGACAGGGAAATCGGTCAGTCAGTTGGTCAGTCAGTCACTCAGTCAGTTGATAGCAGCCTCTGGTAGATTTACGTGAGAACAGCATGTGCGAATGGCATTCGCCAGAGAAAATTGAGATCTGAAAAAGAATACACAGTGGCCACTGGTGGATTTGCAAAAAATCTTACCTCCTGGGATGAGCCTGCGTTGGTAATGCCAGTACTTGCTTGTTTGTTTACTTGTTTGTTTGTTGTTTTCTAGAAATATTTGGTTCTATATATTATTTCTTATACAATATATTTCAGTTTTATATATTTTCAATATGTTTATGTCCACTAAAAATACCAAGAGAGAGTCTCCTTGTAAAACTGCAGGGTTAATTTTTCTCATGATATGATTCAAAAGCACAAATGAACAGAAAACCCCTGTGAATCTACAGACAACTGTTAATTAATGGATTTTTGTTTAGTTTTAAGGTGTAGTTTGCTACAGAAATTTAAATTGGAGCACTTCTTCAGCATCTGCTAAATAAATAAAAAAAGCCTAAATGGTCTCAGCTGGACCGCTGCCAAAGAGAACAGATCTTGACTAGTCGATTGTTGGCTTTGAAATAGCTTCTCGATTCATGAAAGAGCAGAGACCTTGCAGAAACTGTGAATAAACAGATGGAACACATGCTGTATTGTGGCATCTGTTAGCGTTTAAAGAGGTTGGAGTTAAAATAACTACATTTGTTTAAACACCTTTTTTTAACAACAACTAAAAAAATCAAAGTTACCACTAGAGCATCATAGACTAAACCACGACCTCAGCTCATTTAAAAATGCCACTTAACACATTTGCTATAAAAATTTAGAAGGACAGCACTGGACTGGAATTGAAATGTTTAATGCTTTATGCAAAGTGAGTTCTGTCCTTTGAAATCCTGAGCAAAACATTATAATTATTATTATTTTTTGTCAAACACTAACAAAATATAACTTAATATTATAGTTCTATAAATCAACTTTATTTTAAAAACTAATCATAACAAGCATTCTGTTTTAAATCAACAATCATAACTGAGCTTTAGCTAACATACTGTATTAAGTTGTAATAATAAGGTTTACATAAAGTGTCCCAATTATGGATTATAAAAAGTTCATGCATCCAAGGTCAAAAGCATTTTTGTTGTCTAATAATTTGCATTTGTTTTTAACTAATTATCTCAATGTCTTCCATGTGACATGTTCATTTTTCTAATCGCTTCTATTGCGTGAAGCTAATCATCAGTGATTGGTCTGATGGCCCTGACTACTGTGATTTGTCTACTTTCTGAAGCATGTTTTGGAAATGGAATGGCTTATACCTTGTACACCAGTGTATTGTTCTATTCTTCGTCATAACACCAAGCAATAACAACAACAACGAATAAAAAATATTAATCTGCACATTTCTGAGCTCGCTGCTGCAAAAGTGGAACTATTTTGAAGTTTGACCGAAGCATGCATGCAAACTCATCAAAGTTGTGCTCTGCTACGTACATGTGTGCATTGGTCAGCAGGGTAAAAAATGCTCAAGGCACCAAAATGAATGGGTTTCATAGCACAGTGCAGTGCTTTCTGCATTCTGTGTAAAAGCTGCTTTAGCTGGTTGACCAGACAAATTCAAACTGTGCAGAGTGGACATAACACATACAGCTAAATAAATAGTTATATTCTACAGAGAACAAGGCGGGCAACCATTTTAACCACACTTCAGAGGGAAAAAAAGGTTTGTCTAAGTAAACTGGGTACTTACAAAGTCTTATGTACATCGATAGCCAACAGTAGTGATCCCACCTTTAATGACAACTGGCCTGTGAATCTCATCTATTAGGCTGTTGGATTGTCGTAAAAATTCACTTTGCCATTTAATGCTTACAATCACATCAGTGTCCTCATAAAGTTCAGAACGCAAGACATCGACTGCTAAATTCAAATATGATTTTCCGCAATGGCTCGCACTGCGACATAGAAAGAGATGTGCAGTGCTTGTCATAAATCAAAATTTATCAGTATTTTCAAACATGTATTTTAGGTTTCAGACATTCAATTGCACATACTAGCATGATATAACACAATTTTTGGTTTGTAAAATACATGCTGATGTCTATGGAGAGGCAATAACGATTATTTCTAAATATAATTGGATGATGCTTTATCCATGTAAGATATACCACTGTCTATGCTACTACAATGTATTCTCCCAATTAAATAGCCACTTTCATGTATTTTGGGAGAAAATAACTATCATGTTTTATGGTCCAGTGCATCAAGTAAAGGCTTAGATCAATTACAGTTCGTTTAAAATACAGCTGCATGACTCTTTTTACACTGCAATAGAAGAGGTAATATTTTGAAAATGCATAAAACTTTAGATTGGTTATTGCTGAAGGATAGGGTAATTGTTTCTCTGCTGTGTTTCATAAGAAATATTTCTGTCAAGATTTCCAAGTGTATTGTAATGTCAGCTTTTATATAGTAATGCTAGTCATAATTTTAACACAAGGCATGCACCAAAAGGACATTTTTTGCTTCCCGTTTAAAAAACTAATGCAAAGCAAAGGACCGTAGTGTATAGAGGAATGAAAACATGAAATGAATTACCATCAGACATTACATGTGTTGTAACAAGTAAAATGAGGTTTAAAAATCGTTCAAGAAATATTTAATGGCACAGTATTAAGTGGATTGTTGATCTGGATGTTATGTATGAATTTTGTATTTTAATGTTTGTATTGGTCCTTGTTGTTATGTATTAATGTAGTTTTGTTTTGTGTTCGATGGAAGAATATAGCCACTACCTTGGTAGAGGCTAATGGGGATCCTGATAAATAAATAAATAAATAAATAAATAAATGTTGTGAATCCAACAGCTCTAATCTCTCCTGTTCTCCTACAGTATTTGAAAATCTAAATATCTGATATTTGACAATATAATTAGGATATTTGAAAAAAAAATATTTGCAAATCAATATTTTCAGAAAAGAGAACTAAAAAAATCATCATTTGAGCTGTGTTGTGTCAAGTTTTTCATGGTGAAGTGTCAAGTTTAAAGTGATATGTTCTAAATAACACATTAAAAAAGTCACACAGGGAGGTCAGTTTAGAAGTTACGTGTAAAAGGGTTCATCATTAATGCATCAGAGCTTCATCTTTAGGCAGTAAAAACAGCTCAAGGGAGGAAGGGGGTTCACTTAGACATCATGATTTGTTTGGACAACTCTTGAGTCAACTCTTTGAGAATCAATAATTTTATAAAAAAAAAAAGTCCACTTTCAGATTTGAAACTTGAAATTTGAGCGGTGTTACACACTGCATTAAAGGTGATTTTCAAAAAAATATAAAAAGCCACTAAATAAAAGTGTCATCATTAACTCTTAAATAACTATTTGTACATGTTTGAGATTTTTTCTTCTGTTGAACACAAAAGAGGCATCTATGAGGAAGGTTGGAAAACACTTTGAATTCCATAGTATTATGGACATCAGTAGCTGCATGTTTATTCATTCATTCATGTGAAAAGGTGTCAACATTTTAGCAGCACCCATCAACTATAATACATGCACAAACTATAATAGTAAAACTTTTTTTTCATGACAACTCTCAGAGATATATTTTGTATTAGGGCTGCACAATATATCATTTCAGCATCGATATCACAATGTGGGCACTTGCAATAGTCACATCACATATATGCAATGTTGCGTCTGAATAATACCTGAGCAAGAGCTACAGAATTGTATTTATTTACTGTAGTTATGCATAATTAAAAAATTTATGCAACAAAAAAAAATCTTACTTAAAATGTTTAGATGGATAAAGACAGACAGTTTTGTTTATTTTATAGAAAAGTTGAAAACAAAACAATATTTTTACTTGATCTAAGAGATAATCTAGAAATGAGACAAAGCAATCAACGAAAAGCAAAATTTTTCTGCCTGAATATTGTTGGACTCCTTAGAAAACTGACAAATAGTGCTATTCAAACTACCTTATAAAACTGTATCCCATATCGCAATATTTATCACAGAAAAAAATTAAGATATTGCAATATCAGATTTTTGCAACGTCCGATTTTTCCAATATGTTTGGTCTTGGCGACATAGATCTGCTACATTGTTGTTGATGCTTTGATTATTATGAATGTAAAGTCCAGAGACTTGCTACTGCCAGTATATTCACAGATATTCAGTTGAAGAATATAGCACACTGCTGCTGCTAACATTATTTAACCCCAACTATTCAACATTATTTAAATAATAATTTAATTATTTAATATTTAACCCCTATAGCAGATGAAAACACAGGTGGAGCTATAAGGTGGGGCAAGGTCTCTGAAAAATGTGCTGCACATAGGTAGCATAAAACAACACTGAGGCATTTAAAATGCTAAGGAGCAAGCTCATTGGCTGCTCAGGTGGCAACGACCAAACTGAACCATGTAATTAAGGATGTAAGAGCAGCTAAATTTGGTACACTGAACAATTTAAGTACAATCTACAAAACCGGCAAGATAAATTAACTTAAATTTGCAAGTTTTGGGAGACTACATTACTCAATTAAATTGAGGCAACAAGTTTACTCAATTAAATTAGTTTAGTCAACTTAGTTGGTTTTCAGTGCTAAGTTTGGTGAACTGAACAATTTAAGTATAATCTACAAAGCCAGCAAGTTAAATAAACTTAAATATGAACGTTTTGGGAGACTGCGTTACTCAGTTAAATTGAGGCAAGGAGTTTACTCAGTTAATTTAATTCAGTCAACTTATTAGGGTTTTCAATGGTGTGATCTATCAGCTCAACACAACAGAACTTTGTATATTGACATAGTCATGATTACATATTTCTGAAAAATAAAATTAACACTTTTTACTTCCATTCACTGGACATTTTAAACTACAACAAAATATGCTCAAAATATGCTAAATGTAATCGAAAACTCAGCTGAAAAGAAAAAAAAACTGAATACAAAAAAATTTAATTGCATAATGATTTTTAAAAGAATCACTGACCATAACATGTCGTGTAATAAACAGAGCCAGCTACACTGCAGGTAACCGTGATGATTATAATACATTTTGGCCAGCTTTGTTGATTATAATTGTTAGAAATACTGGGTTGTTAACCAGTGGTGTTCTAGGAGAGTATCTATAACTGAAAAATAAAAGCAAACACTTTTAACTGGCACTCACTGGACATTTCACTTTAAATATCCAAAATGTAATAAAAAAAACAGCCTTGGTTGAAGAAAAATAACCTGAATACACCTTCAGAATTGCATAAGTTTTTCATTTTTGAGTAAACTAGCAATACACATTACATGTTGTGTAAACAGGGCAATTTACACTGCAGGTGATCGTGATGACTACAATACATTTTGGACAGCCTTGTTGATTATAATTGTTAAAAGTATTACTGGGTTGTTGAGCTGGGTTGTTGACCAGTGATGTATTTTTGCAGTGCAGACAGGATGTACAATTATAATAAAATTACATTAAATTGTTAAAGAAAAAGGGCGATGCAGTGGCGCAGTAGGTAGTGCTGTCACCTCACAGCAAGAAGGTCGCTGGTTCGAGCCTCGAGTTGGCGTTTCTGTGTGGAGTTTGCATGTTCTCCCTGCGTTGGCGGGGGTTTCCTCCGGGTGCTCCGGTTTCCCCCACAGTCCAAAGACATGCGGTACAAGTGAATTGAGTAGGCTTAATTGTCTGTAGTGTGTGTAAATAAGTGTGTATGTGTTTCCCAGTGATGGGTTGCAGCTGGAAGGGCATCCGCTGCATAAAACAAATGCTGGATAAGTTGGTGGTTCATTCCGCTGTGGCGACCCCAGATTAATAAAAGGGACTAAGCCGAAAAGAAAATGATTGAATGTTAAAGAAAAAACAGGTTTATGATCAATTCTTCACTGATTCGAACACTGACCTAAAAATCCTGAGTGGGACCCTAGCGGTAACATATGATTAGCATATGCAAATACTGTATTAGTGTGTAGTTGACAGTCTGTTTGCTATATACATTATTTAAACCTCAAACTGTGTTTCATTTAGCAGCTTTGAGCAGGATTTGAGATAATGGAAAACATCAAATGTTTAAAAGCTAAAAGAGTGTTTAATTCAAAAGTGCAAAAGCACTGCTGAGAAATGAACATACTGTAAGCATTTATGAACTTCATTAACCTCCATGTTCTTTTGCGAGACCCCAGAGTCCAAGACGACGAACTTAAGGAAAAAAATAATTATAGTAATTTAAAAATTAACCTTTATTACCCTTTCACATTTGTCATGTTCGTTTTACTTAACTGTTTTAACAGTGCAAGGCAGATATTAATAAGCTGTACTACAGCCAGATATTATTACTTAAGTATTATGTCTGACTGGTATAAACTGCAATCACAATAAAATTACATAATAATAATAATAATAATAGTAATAATAATAATAATAATTATAATAATAATATAATAAAAAAACAGCCTTGGTTGAAGAAAAATAACCTCACTACACCTTCAGAATTGCATAACTATTACATAGTTTTTCATTTTTGAGTAAACTAACAATACACATTACATGTTGTGCAATAAACAGGGCCAGTTACACTGCAGGTGATCGTAATGACTACAATACATTTTGGACAGCCTTGTTGATTATAATTGTTAGAAGTATTACTGTTTTGTTATAATAATAATTATTATTATAATTATTATAATTATAATAATAATAAATCATTTTCTTTTCGGCTTAGTCCCTTTATTAATCTGGGGACGCCACAGCGGAATGAACAGCAAACTTATCCACCACATGCTTTACGCAGCGGATGCTCTTCCAGCAGCAACCCATCTCTGGGAAACATCCACTCACGCTCATTCACACTCATACACTACAGATAATTTAGCCTTCCCAAATCACCTGTACCACATGTCTTTGGACTGTGGAGGAAACCGGAGCACCCGGAAGAAACCAACGCAAACACAAGGGAGAACATGCAAACTCCACACAGAAACGCCAACTGACCCAGCCGAGGCTCGAACCTTTAATATTATTATTATTAATAATAATAGTAATAATAAATTATTATTATTAATAATAATAATAATAATAATAATAATAATAATAATAATAATAATAATAATATTGAAAAGTGAATTCCGTTCATTCAGTTATTTTATGTGTAAGAATTACGTTTAAATTCGAATGCATGAAACCTTTAGAAAAAGTGTTGTACTGAGCTCTTTTTCTCTGGTAGTTTATATCTCTGAGAAGTGTTGAGGGTAACGCATTACAAGTAACACGAATTATGTCATAATATTACTTTTCTAAGTAACGAGTAGAGTAACATATTATTTAAAAAAAATAAGTAATAATATTTGAATTGCTTTTTTTGAAAATGTAACATGAGCTACTTTTTAGTTTAATTAATCAGCTTTTTAAAATAAATTGCTGAAATAAAATTAAAGTAGCCACAATGAATCAAGCACCCAATAGCTATGTTTCCATCCACCTGTTTTTAAGCACATTTTGGATATGCGCATAAAAAAAAAAAATCGGTTGATGGAAACAGCAAGATGTGCATAAATTTAGAAAATGCGTATAAAAAACATATGTGCATAACTGAGTAGGATAAACTTTTTATTCAATAAGAAAAGATGTGCATAAACTATGATGGAAACACTTTTACCGAACACATTCCAGTATGTGCATTAAAAAAAAGGTCATGTGATTTTGCTATAAGAGATCATGTGATGATGAAAATGTGTGTGAATGGACAAACCAGCAGGCTGCGCATATTGTAAAACATCTGAAATGTTGTTTTGGTCATTCTAAAATGCCTTAAACATTTCAGTCTTAGTGTTATTATTTCATTCTTTACCTCGAGAATCAAGAGCGTCTGTCCTCCGCGTCTCAGGGCTTCAAACAAAACCAACCGTTCATTGCGTATCGTCATTGTCTTCTGAGATGCAAGTAATTTATTAAATAAAGAAAAGATTCAGGCAGCTTCTCCTACCACAGCAAATTCTGTTTTTACTGTTGATTTTTGATGCCAGTTTATCAGGAAGTGACGATTTTGTTCTCTTTGACTTGTTGGATGGAAACGCTGCTTTATTGGCACATCCTTTATGCGATAATCGAGTTTTGTACAATACATTTATTTCACATTTATGGATGAAACATAGCTAATGAGAGAATGTGTTCATTATTTTGAAGGCATCGAAGAAAAGGAAAAAGAGGTTGTCTCAACGGACTATGATTTTACTAGGACAAATAGTTTAAAATTAGCAAACACATTGCTTTAAACTTTTCATAATCTGTATATACAGCATGTATAGCTTTGGGGTCAGGAAGTTCTCACATAACATTTTCCTAAAATATTATATTTGATGTGTTGTTTACAGGTAAATGAAGGTGTAGGTTATGCAGTGTCTTGTTAATTGCAGAGCTCCTCTATTTAAAAAAAGAAAACAAAAACAAGTTCTGAAAGAGATCAAGCCTCAGCCAGGCAATAAAAAGTATTAACGCACATTTTAAACAAAAGTATGTAACACATTGCTTACAATAAAAAGTAACTAAATAACTGGTTACTTTTTTGAGGAGTAACTCAATATTGTAATGCATTACTTTCTAAAGTAACTTTCCCCAACACTGTGTGTGACTTATTTTCCCTGCTGTATTTAAGCGAAATGAACACACAATATTTTGTTACTCAGAAGTAACTCTACATATTACACCCAAAATCACTTTTTGAGTGTATTTTGCATTGCTTTGATCAGAATTGCTAGTTTTATTGCAAAAAAATCAATTCTGAGAACACATTTTTTAATCATGTGGTGGTAATGGATTTCCATGCATATGCATTACCATATATGCAGTAGTCAAATTGGTTTCCATCAAGCTGAAACACCAAGCTGAGTTCTCTGAACTGTCTGAATTCTCTTCATTGGAGCCAGGTGTTGCTATTATGCCAAGACAGAGAGAGAGAGAGAGAGACCTTCTGAATTGTAGTGAGTGTTTTCATACTCTGCCAGTACAGAGAGGAGACTTGAGCCCACAAGAGCCAGAGAGACACACTGAGGAGCTAAGCTTGAATTGAAGATGGCAGCTCTGCCAGATTTGATGAGAAGCAGACGGTTTGGATGGCATTAGGACAGATGAGATGAGGCGCGCGCGCGCACACACACACACACACGCACACGCACAAACACTGACTGCAGGATCGAGCAAGTTCTCAGCTGAGACATGGCTCTGGGCAGACAAAAAACGTTATCTTTTTTCCTGCTTTGATGGACATGAGGCTTATTCAAATGATCAGCTTATCCTGGATTAATTCTGTTTTGAGATATTACAAATTAGTTATTTATGATCAAAGATTTAAATTTCAGTATGCTGTTTTTGACCCATCAAGGTAAAAATTGTAATTCTCAAGCCACGTTTACACTATGGCTGCACAATATTGCGAAAGTATGTGATATGCGATATTGTTGTTGAGTGTTGCGATAACGATATTTCTTATGATATACAGTTGAAGTTAGAATTATTGGCCATGATTTATAATAAAAAATAAGCAATTAATAGCAATAAATAATCAATCATATATTTATCAAAAATATATATTTATTGCTTAAAGGACTAATAATATTGAACTTAAAGTGATTTTTTTTATCGAAATCTGCTTTTATTCTAGTCGAAATAAAACAAAAATGACTTTATCCAGAAGAAAAAAAATATTACAAAGAAATATTGGTAACACTTTATAATAACTACACACTATAAATCATTTATTAAGCATTAGCAAATAGTGAGTTCATTATCTGTTAAGCATTAACTCTACATTAATAAACGTTAGTATGCAGTTTGTAACTGCAGCTACAAATGCTGTATTCTTGACTTACAAACATATTTATAATGTGCTTAATAATTGTACTTTCATACTTTGTTAATGATTTATTTTTCATTACTAAATGAAGTATTACATTATTTACAAACCAGTTGTATTTAAGAGTAGTTGAGGGTTTTTATTATAATTCAAAATGAGTTAGTAAAGGATTAATAAACTATTGAAATCAATGTTTATATGTCTTATTATTCAGGCATATATTAAGAGTTACTATGTATGTTAATAAATGCTTTATTAACTCAACTTTATCTAGTTTTGTGACCTAATCTAAAGTGAGGACTATTTATGCTTTATAAATCCCTTATAAATGACAAATAAAGGCTCAGTTAAATTATAAACAGGAAAAATGACATTATTCATTCCTTTTCATTTAAAGAGACACAAATAAAACTGTACTTCAAATGAAAAATAAATCTTTGCAACTTTATCTAAAATAAAATAACTGAGTTTAAACATTGCATCTTATTATATTGTTGTTGTATTATCCAGTTTTATGTCGTATTTTGACTCCTGTTATTCAGCAATGTTTAAACTTTACAGTAATTTTATTTTTTAGAAAAGATTGCAAAGATTATTGTTCATTTGATACTGAGCCTTTAATTGTCATTTATAAGGGATTTATAAAGCATAAATAGTCCTCACTTTAGATTAGGTCACAAAATTGCGTGAAGTTGAGTTAATAAAGCATTTATTAACATATTAGTTAACTTTTAGTATATGCCTGAATAATAAGATATGTAAATGTTGATTTCAATAGTTTATTAATCATTTACTAACTCATTCTGAATGATCCTAAAAACCCTCAGCTACTCTTAAATACAACTGATTTGTAAATAATGCAATACTTAATTTAGTAATGAAAAATAAATCATTAAGTATGAAAATACAATTATTAAGCACATTATATAGGTGCTTATAAGACAAGAATACAGCATTTGTAGCTGCAGTTATAAACTGCTTACTAATGTTTATTAATGTAGAGTTAATGCTTAACAAATAATGAATCCACTAGATGCTAATGCTTAATAAATGATAGTGTGTAGTTATTATAAAGTGTTACCGAAATATTTTTTGATAAAGAAAAAAAGCATATTAGGGCTGCTAATTTTGACTCCAACTGTAACTAACTTGCAAAATAAAAATCCTGTATTTATGTAGTGATTCTATTAAATAAATCTTTCAAAAAACATGAAGGTGCAGACATTAGACTATAACACTACACAAATGACTAAAAACCACGGCAAAAATTCAGTTTTATTGGTTGTTGTCATTTTTCTTTCTTGTCTCCTGCAATTATTTTTTTTTTCAGTTCTAGGTTTACCTAACAGCACCTACTCAGAGGTGGTGCAAAGATAGTAAAGTGCCCATCTGATTGTTCAGATCTAGATAAACAACTTATGCATGCAGCAAACAAGTGTTTGGCATAAAAAAAATAATTATTTATTGCACTTTTCCATACCAAAAATGTTTAAATATATATTGTGCAGCCATGTAAAAGTGAAAAAATCTCATTTACATGACAACAATTTCAAAACTATCTGGATTTACACTTCCAAAAAAATGGCCAAAGATGCTTTATTAGGTATGCTAGGACAGTATTTAGCGCTGTCTTCTTGTTAGTCCTGTAAGGACTTTCAACTAGGTGTAACAATACCTGTAAGGAAGTGACAACTTGCTGTCGACGGCTTGGCTCTGGTGAGTATGGACAATTTGCTGTGTGTGCAAGATGCATCTCCACTGTTGGTTGTAATGTGAAGTAAATCCACACTTTGCTAATGAAGCATTAGCAACACAGAAACAAACATTTACATCTTCTTTCATTTTTACAGTAACTTTGCCATCACAAAAACGTATTGCATTTCAGATATAAAAATAGATTTAAATTATAATAATATTACAAGAAAATAAAAATTTACTGTCATTTTCTAATTTCAGTCAATCAATCAATAAATCATTCAATCAACCCATTATGTCCCAATGCTTCAAAAGTATTTTATGATTATTTCAACTTTTGCCATAATTGTTTTTGTATAATATATTTTAAAATAGATTTAAATAGTTACAAAAAATGATTAATTTAGTGTCATTTTCTAACTTGAATGAATTAATGAAACAAATCAGTCAATCAATCAATCAATCAATCAATCAATCAATCAATCAATCAATCAATCAATCAATGACTAAATGATTGAGTCAATCAATCAAGCAAGCAAGCAATACTGCCCCAAAAAAAGTTGCGGAAAGCTTCAAAAAGTTATCTGGCATACTGCACTGCACAAACAATTCTGGCCAAAATGTAATTCCTAATTTTAATTTTCTCTGTATATATGTCCGTTTCTATGCATGGAAATGTGAAAGATAAATGATTGAGCAAAACACAGTGTAGGAGACTCTTTTTTGCCTGTAATGATTCTTTCTGGAAGTAGCTGTTCTGGAATGAATATAAATTTAATAGTACTGTCTTCCATATGTGTAAAAATAGCTTCTAACATCCTAAATTTTAAGATATCGGTAGAGGTTGTTAATATATCATCACAGAAGACACTGACACAGCACATACGAAAAGATAGGAATAGTGGAGAATAGGGGTTGGCTGAAAATGTAAGAGACTTTATTATGGAGATAATAAAATATGTGTGAAGATGAATTAAAGACGGTGACAATTAAAGATTTTAATGGATGGAAAGAAGAAAAAATTTAACTTATTGGAATGTAAAGATCGATTTGAAAGAGAATAAGAAATATGCACAGCTCTATCTATGAATTTGCATAATAAAAGTGTTCAGTGTTGTGGATTGCTGTCAAACAAAGTTAAAAGACACAGCAGATACATTGGCTTTAAAAAACGAATTTAAGCTTAAACATGCCATGGTATTTGTGCACTGCTATGCAGACATGGACAATTCGGTATCGGTTCAGTTTTAGATTCTAACCGGTTATTACATACTAATGTCATTTATCTCATTTGCACTATATTGTGTTAGTTTACCATGGCAAGAGAGGCCACCACGAGTAATTAAAATGCTCCAAAAACGCAGAAACTCTGCACAATTCTCCCAAGCCCAAGACTCTCCCAGGACGATTCACCCAATTGCAGCCCAAGACCGGTTACTCACTCAGGCTAAGCAGGGCTGAGCCTGGTCAGTACCTGGATGGGTGACCACATAGGAAAACTAGGTTGCTGTTGGAAGTGGTGTTAGTGAGGCCAGGAGGAGGCACTCAACCTGCTGTTTGTGTGAGTCCTAATGCCCCAGTATACTGAACCGCTGTCTTTCAAATGAGATGTTAAACTGAGGTTTTGACTCTCTGTGGTTACACTGGTGGTGGTTTGGAAAAACCTCCCCCTGATTGTGAAGCAGTTTAGGTGTACAGCCATTCATGATAAATATGCTATATAAATACAATTTAATAATTTAGAGGCCTTTGCCTTTCATATAAGCCATTCTGATACCAAATGGTCAACTAGAAGTCAAGTTATTATTTGTTATTCCTAAACCTTGGAAACTTTTGTCAGGTAGTGTATAGGTCACACTTTATTTTAATGTACAAATAATGCTTTCAACAAACCATTAACTTAGACTTCTGGCTCAATGAACTACTAATTAGCTGCTTTTAATAGTTTTAAATATGTAATAATGTAAATATTAACAATATTAACAGTTAGTATGATGTTATTTTACATCCCTAAACATATCTAAACCCAACTACTACCTTACAAATGGTGACACTTTAGAATAATGGCCCGTTAGTTAATGTATTTACTAACATTACGCTTTTTTTTTAATCATAGTTCAACATTAACTAATGCATTATTAAAACCCAAATGTGTGCTTGTTAACATTAGTTAATGCACCATAAGTTAATATGAACTAATGTTATAGATATTATATACTAATGAACAGATATTAAATACTAGGGGTGTAACTGACAGTCGGCCCAGTCCTCGTACAGCAGTCTCTCCCACCTGCAGCCTGAGAGCAGTTCACTTCTTTGCGTACTAACGCCAAATGATTTAGCACCGGAAGTGTGAGGTATTTCCATTGTACAGTCAAATCGATCTGCTTCTCCTTTACTTTAACAATTTAATTTGACCATTTATTCTTTTCTTTATTCTTTCAAATATATTTTCTTTATTTCTTTATTCTTTCAAAGATATTTTAGTGACAGTTTTGGAGTTAATTACATCTGAGAGATTACTGCAAATGCACTACACATCTATGTTGAAATACTGTATTCAAACAGCAATAAGTTTAGTTAAATTGACATGCATACATAATGTAGTGCAAATATAAATACTCCTTTATTAACTATAGGCTTTTAGACCAAAAGAAACGGTAGAACCTGATGACGTCAGTAATATGCAAATTGGCGTATGGCATAATATAGCGACATTTAGCGACTTTTCGGGCAGAGCTTAGCGTTTTTTCATTGAAAATAGTTGGCAACACTGCTGTCACTGATAGATAGCAATGACTGAGAGACAGCATATGCAGAACGCCAAAACACTCGACTGCTTTGTTTAGATTTTAGTAGCTATAACTTTGACTTTTTATTCAGTTCGTGGTCTCATTTTACCTGTAACACCGTAAGCTGTGACCTCATCCTGCTTTTACTACAAAAACGCCATTTTCGCGTGTAAGTAACGTAGTAAACAATGGAAACAATAGGTCTCCGGCAGAAACGGTGACATAAACAATCGAATAACCATTCATTATTCAACACTATTGTGTCGGTGGCCTAAATGTGCTTAATGGGATGTTTTTCTGTGGACTCTTACCTTTCAAAATAAACCATGATGTACAACAATGAATGCATGTGTGTCTTGTTATCTTGATGTTATTCACTCCAAATCTAATAAGCGTTTTCTGTACAACTTACACAAATTTTGCAAATACATTCATTATAAGCTTCCCATCAAAAAACAACTAGCTGCAATGGCTGCTTGAGGGTTGTAGCTTTAGACTGATGTATAGTTTGCCAAGATTACTCATGTTCTTTTTGATATAATCTATGCTTAAACACTGACATGTGGAAATACAGCGCCCCAGTGCATCCACGTACTGGCACTGGCTAAGAGATAACCTTAACGTTGACAAGGATGAATAAATACTGTTTTAAATGTATTACTAATAGTTTATTTGTTTTAGTAAATACATTAACTAATGGACCATTATTTTAAAGTGTCACCATTAATAAGGTAGTAGTTGGGTTTAGATATGATTAGGGATGTAAGAATTTCTTTAAAACTGTTAATAAACTGTTAATATTTAAATAACACACAAGTAATAAGCCAGTAGTAAATGTTGTGAATTATTAGTGACTAAAATGTTACCAAAATATATAATAACTACATATCATATTATTTGTGTCAGTACTTTTTATAGAATGAAAAGTCTTGACCTGTTTTAACCTGTCTGTTTTCCTTTTCAGATGAGAACGCGTCTTGAATCTAGCATTATCCAGTCACCCAGCTGTCTGACTTCAACCTTCAAAATTGTTCTGTTTTGCTGTAGGAACTGCACATTAGAGCGGCCTTCCATCCTCAGCTGTGCTTTCTCTCTTTGTCTCTTTCACGCACACACATAAATAAACCCCCCAAAAAACACACATTCCTCCACAGAATGCTCTCTTGGCCTTTACACACTCAGCAGGAGGAGCTTTGAGTTTGGCGATATCGTGCTAAATGTTCGACGTCAAAAAGAACACGAAACGGCGCAATCATCACAGCATGGACGCCCGGGCCCATCATACAGAGCAAACCAACCTTCAGCAATTACATACTCTCCCGTACATGCGCTCGGCCAATTAATGACAGCCGCAGTATCTCAACAGCCTCCACATTCTCAATTATAAACAGTCATAACAAAGCTCCTCTATGGTAAATGGAAGCCAGTCAGGCGTGCGCTGGGCATAATTGTTACAATGTTGAAAGTCACAGTTAATTAAAGGTCACCTAAGCTGCGGCAAACATGCAGGAATAGTGATGAACGGATGAAATGCGGGGCTCTGCCGTCCGGGAGAGGACGTGAACTGCGCTGTAAGTGTTACGAAAGCCGCGAAGCTGCACTGAAGTTTTGTTTAGCACGGTATTAATGGATGGTTTCAGCCTCCATGCAATAGGCACTTTTTAATGAGCTGCAGGATGATGGGGTGAATTATGCTGCACGGGGCATTGTGATGCCAGGATGGGTTTTGCTGGCTCATCATTGCCGTCTGTTCATGCGCATTCGCTGTGGCCCTCAAAGGATTAGTTGACTGAAAATGAGCATTCTGTCATCATTTGCTTGCCCTCGGGTCATTCTAGACCTTCTGCGAAGAACAAGCTATTTTGAAGAATGTTTTAAAGTTTTTTTGTTTAGTTTTTTTTAGATGTATTTAATCAACAGCCACTTTATTAGGTACAACTGTTCAACTGCTCGTTAATGCAAATATCTAATCAGTCAATCACATGGTAGCAATTTAATGCATTTAGGCATGCAGACATGGTCAAGACGATCTGCTGCCGTTCAAACTGAGCATCAGAATGTGGAGGAAAGGCGATTTCAGTGACTTTGAACGTGGCACGGTTGTTGGTGCCAGTCGGGCTGGTTTGTGTATTTCAGAAACTGCTGATCTACTGGGATTTTCATGCAAAACCATCTCTAGGGTTTACAGAGAATGGTCCGAAAAAGAGAAAATATCTCTGAATGCACAACCCGTACAACCTTGAGGCAGATGGGATACAGCAGCAGATGACCACACATGTGACACACATGTCACTCCTGTCAGCTAAGAACAGGAAACTGAGGCTACAATTCGCACAGGCTCACCAAAATTGGACAATAGAAGATTGGAAAAAATGTTGCCTGGTCTGATGAGTCTCAATTTCTGCTGTGACATTCAGATGGTAGGTTCAGAATTTGGCATCAACAACATGAAAGCATGGATCCATCCTGCCTTGTATCAGCAGTTCAGGCTGGCGGTGGTGGTGTAATGGTGTGGAGGATATTTTCTTGGCACACTTTAGGCCCATTGTTACCAATTGTACTTTAGTATTAAGTACCAACCTGAGAAAAGTGCAAATCATCTCAGACTGGTTTCTTGAACATGACAATGAGTTCACTGTACTCAAATGGGCTCCACAGTCACCAGACCTAAATCCAATAGAGCTCCTTTGGGATGTGGTGGAACGGGAGATTCACATCATGGATGCGCAGCAACAAATCTGCTGAAACTGTGTGATGCTATCATGTCAATATGGACCAAAATCTCTGAGTAATATTTCCAGTTACTTATTGAATCTATGCCATGAAGGATTAAGGCAGTTCTGAAGGCAAAAGTGGGTCCAACTTGGTACTAGTAAGGTAATACATTGATAATAAAGAAGTGGCCGGTAAATGTATAGTAGTCCTTGTTATAAACAATGTATCTGTGATCTTCATTATTTTGTAAAAAATAATAAAGAATATTTAAATTAAAAATAGTGTTATCTCCCCTCTAAATGACTTTTCTTCACTTCTGGTCAAATGGAATTCCTTTTGGGTGGGGCTATTTATGCTTTCATTCATTTGTCAATCTTTTTTTTTTAATTTTTTTTCAATTTGTATCAATTGGTTACCAACGATAAATTCATGTGTCATGAACACCAGCAATCTAAGCCTTGCAGATTGCTGCTGGATAGCATGCACTATCACCTGGATTACAATTCTGCCACTATAATGAACTACAAATCCCATCATTCCCTGCACTCACACACCTGGCCCAGATTCCCTTTGATTGATTCCCTTGTCATGTTTTTAACCTGTCTTTTGTTTATCCTTCCTGTTGTTTTGGTGCCTGTCCTGATCATTTGCCTGCCCTGATCATTTGCCTGCTTTTGACGACGCACTTGGATTTCCTGTATACCCACTTGTTTTAATTGTTTCTTGCCTGACTAATCTCTTAAATAAACTGCACGTGGAGGAAAAATAGACAATAGAGGAACATTAGACAGTTTTCATTTCTATTTCAATGTGATTGTAACTGTTTTGTCCATATGTGAGGTCAGTGTGGTTCAAAACATTAACATCAAAGAGTAAAAAACAAAGATTTTATTCATTGTTTTATATAAAAATTACATTTCAAACAATACATTTATTTTGGGGAGATATTTTACTAATTTCAGGACCATTTCAAGTGCAAGATAAAGGGAAATAACTTCTTTTTCTTGGCAACTAACTTTTGTCCATAAAGCGAGGTCAGGGGGGTCCAAAACATCACTGTGAAAGAGTAAAAACACTGGAGTTTTATTTACTGTTTTATAGAAAAATGTATGTTTCAAATTTCATTTTAGGGAGATTTTTTTTCCCATTTCAGGACCGTTTCAAGTTAATGTACATTACGATAGAGGGGAAAAAAGGACAATCATAACTTTCATTTCATGATGACTTTAACAGTTTTTTGTCCATACAGCGAGGTCAGTAGGTTCTAAAACATCAATGTTAAAGGGTAAAGATTTATAGAAAAATTTATATTTTAAACTATAATTTAATTTTGGGGAGAACTGTCACTATAACTCTAAAACAAAATGACACAAAAGCACTAGAAGATACAAAAGCTGTGCCTGTCAGAGTGTGCCGCAATCTCAGCCTCGGCTGCGTCAGATAAACAGCACAGTGACAGACATGAAGGAAGCACATCTCACAAAACGTTTGTAAGAAATACTACAGTAAGAACTTTCACAGTGATTATTATTTGATGTATTTGTTCTGGAGTTGCAACGATGAGTCACACACAATGTCATTACAAAGTTTGCGCACACACACACACACACACACACACACACACACACACACACACACACACAAAAACAGTCGCACACTTTTACATACACACAAAACTTTGCACTGTTTTTGCACACAAATGTGACAGGATACACGTTAATATCCACTGCTGTACGGATATCCGTTATGTAAATGTACAAAATAAACCTGAATTAACGTCCACAAACCGGGATTGAAACGTCTTCTTTTATAATTGTACTGACACACAGCTGTGGTAATAAAGTAAAGATGGTAAAAATCACTGTAATTTATTACAAATACGCACAGTTTTAAAAACGCTTTAAACTCATTCTTGATCACATTTGATGATGAATGATGATCACAGACAGCTGAACAGATCTTTTAATTCCAGTTGCTTTGTGCACATCCTGTCTTGTTGATATGATTATATAAATGATGACAGAATGTAAAATTGGAGGCGAGTCAAACAAACCTTTAATGATGAGTTCAATTTACTCAACAATATCAATTTGCGTTCAAGATATGAATAAACATATGGTATGAACAACAGTTTTTCTATCATGTAACTTCAGATAATTGACGTTATACATATTTGGATTACTTTTCAGCTCACTAAATACATAATAAATACACATAATAAATACATAGCATGTAAATGATCTGAAATCATTTACTTTTGCGTATTTTGTGAGTCTCAAATCTAATAGAGCACTGCATTGAAATCAGCAAGGATTAAAGTTCATATTTTAAAACAAAAATCAGATTTGAAACAACACAAGACAGCGTAAACAATGTAAAAAATGTATAGTTTTTGGGTGCAATATTGCTTTAAATGCATAGGCATATTCTGAAAATCCCATTCAAGTATTTTGTGATAGTCTCTCTGTCCTTCAGATGCAATCAATCGAAGTTTATAGGAACAATTACCTGATAAGAGATTACTGATGGAATGTATAGCTTTTTATCTCCATTTCACGGACATGTTGCTAAACCCTTTCCTGCCCTGGCCTGTCAGATAGCTAGATTAAAAAAAGAGAAATGTACATCCATAATAAAACACGCTAGATTGAAAGAGCATTCTTTAACATTATGATGCACTCCATTAGGTGTAGTTATTGCTTGTGAAGTGTCACATTGGAGCTGATGTAGAAGCATGTGAAGATGCCACTTGCATTGCATTTCCAATAGCGCGTCCCCGCTGCTTAAAATGCTGTTATTGATGCCGGTCTTAACAGTACAAACAGTATAATCTCCAGTAAGCTTTTTAAAGGTCATATTTCAGATGTTTAAAAACAAGAAATACTAAAATCTAATAGGAATCACTGAGCCCTGAAGATGACGCCCAGCTGCCAATTATGTAAATTGGTGCATGAATCCGGATATAGCCCTAAAGATTGTATCAGACATTTAAAAGTAAGAGGAAAAGTGTTTAAGTATTTAAAATATTTAATAGCAAGTTAATGCATTATTCATAGTGTTAGGTGTAACACATTCCAATTTTTTTAGACAGAATGAGGCTTTTGATTCGCAGACTTGTGACTCCAATAAAGGTAAATTACTTTGGATTAATATATTACAAAAACAGACCAACATTTTTTTTCCTCTAAATGCCGCAAGTAATCAGTTATTTGAGGAAAAAACTAACTAACAAAAACGAACTAACTTACTAACTAACTAAATGGAAGACCTAAATAAAAGGGGTATGACAAGTTCTCGTTTTACGAGATCTCACGAGATTAAATAACAACAAAATTGTGATGTTAGCATGATGAGCATGAGGGTGAAACTTTAGAATATTATAGGCAGGATTGGATTTGGACCTCAATTCAAGTGCTTTGCACAAACCTGGCAATCCAAGCTGGCCTTAGCTTGCCAGATATAGCTGACTTATTCCAACCCAAAAGACGCCCAAACGCACAAAAAACACCCAAAATATTAGATTAATATTTAAATAATTAATTATAAAAAATTAATTTTAATAATAAAGGTTTATAGATTAATCGATTAATAATAAATATTTAATTTATAGATAAATAATAAAAAGTTATTAAAAAATAAAAAAAAGTTATAAAAAATAAAATATATATTTTTTAAAATTTAAATCAAAATAAACCTAGTTAATTTAACTGTCATAATTTTTTAACTATACATTAACGAACACAGGGGTGACGCAGTGGCACAGTACGTAGTGCTGTCGCCTCACAGCAAGAAGATCGCTGGTTCGAGCCTTGGCTGGGTCAGTTGGCGAGTCTGTGTAGAGTTTGCATGTTCTCCCTGTGTTTGCGTTGGTTTCCTCCAGGTGCTCTCGTTTCCCCACAGTACAAAGACATGCGTTACAGGTGAATTGTGTAGGTTAAATTGTCCATAGTGTATGTATGTGTGCGAATGAGTGTGTATGGGTTTCCCAGTGATGGGTTGCAGCTGGAAGGGCATGCATGAAACAAATGCTGGATAAGTTGGCGGTTAATTCTGCTGTGGTGACCCCAGATTAATAAAGGGTTGAAGTCGAAAAGAAAATGAATGAATGAATCAAGCAACACCAGCAGTCATAGATCCACAATATAATCGCCGCCCCCCTCTCACCCACAGACTGCACTTAATGTTGTGTAGATTACACTACCTTTAAGAGTATGTTTTACTTTCAAAATTGGCCATAAATTCATCCCATTTTGGCGTTTTAAATTCTTTTAACCATAGTTAGATGCTGTTCGTCATTCAGACAACGCTTCTATGTTTGTTCTTGCTGTTAATTGTGTATAAAATTATCAATAAAAGTGTTATGATAAACTGCTGTGAGTTTAACTGCAGGCACTGTGTGACGTGCGTGCACACCAAGGTAAGTCAGATTTGTCTGGGGACTCAGATTTTGATGCAACTTTCCTTTACCTCCTCTTGCAAGTGGGCCCATGCGGTTTGCACTATATGCACTGGTCACTACTAACTGAATAGAGTAGGAGCACACAGTTATGTTTTGCTAAATAAGTTGCATATAAAATGTTCAAAAAAACGTTTCAAAACCACTCAATTTTTGTCAACCTGCCAATGCCATTTTTTAACCTGCACAATCAAATTCAAAGCCGCCCAATCTGGCAACACTAGCTGGCCTCTGTGTTGCATGCATCCTTTGGTTGGGTGGACAGATGTGACGTAACCGCTTTTTTCTTCACCGGAGTTCAACAGCTGCCGTATCCGTGTCACATGTAAACATCGTAATCAAACAATTACCATCATGTAGGATTTTTAGCTGCCTTTGGCGACAGGATAAGCATGGCTGACACTATTCTCTGCACGTATTGAATCAGTAAACCACAGACCACAGACCACGGACCACAGACACCC
This sequence comes from Danio aesculapii, assembly GCF_903798145.1. Lineage (NCBI taxonomy): Eukaryota > Metazoa > Chordata > Actinopteri > Cypriniformes > Danionidae > Danio > Danio aesculapii. The sequence goes on from NC_079451.1 coordinate 8,493,849, forward strand.
GCATATTCAAGTGTACATACAAAAGCCCAATCTCAATTCTACCCCTAGCCCTTCCCCTCAACATACCCCTCAACAGGAGATTCTTCAGGACCACACTCCAAACCAAGGGGTAAGAAAATTTCCCAGAATATACCAGCTACAACAGCAGCATGGATGCAGTCGGAAGTAAGGAGATGCACAAATTAGCATTTTTTGTCATTATTACGAATTTTTACGACAAGCAAACACGTTTTAATATACTCATGACTGCATTCATGTTTTACCATCATGCTTTTAAAGAAAAACGCCCAAATAAAATAAAAAATAAAAAAAAAAGCTAAATTTCGCGATCTAAAATCCATAATAGTAACTCCTGTATAGCAGTCTATCTATAGCAATCTATGTTCCTACTCTCACCTATGGTCATGAGCTTTGGGTCATGACTGAAAGGACAAGATCTCGGATACAAGCGGACACACTCTTATGAATAGGGTGAGGAGCTCTGACACCCGGGAGGAGCTCGGAGTAGAGCCGCTGCTCCTCCACATCAAGAGAAGTCAGCTGAGGTGGCTCGGGCATCTGTTTCGGATGCCTCCTGGATGCCTACCTAGGCAGGTATTCCAGGCATGTCCCACCGGGAAGAGGCCTCGGGGAAGACCCAGGACACGCTGGAGGGACTACTGTATGTTTCTCGGCTAGCCTGGGAACGCCTCTGGATCCCCCGGAGGAGCTGGAGGAAGTGTCTGAGGAGAGGGAGGTCTGGGGTTCTCTCCTAAGACTGCTGCCCCCACGACCCGGCCCCGGAAAAGCGGCAGAAAATGAATGAATGAATGAATGTATAGCAGTCCCACAACATTCAACATTCCCACACTTGATGACACTTGAATACCCTGTCAGAAAAATCTAGTGGGTGGGAATGAGCTTTTTACAGCGTCTGCTATAATGTTAATGTTGTTTTCTTGTGTTTCTTGTGTTTTCTTTTGTTGATGTTGTTGTTTAGTCATTATTACACAGGAATGTTCATTTTAGAATTTTGTCAAAATTCAGACTTTTAATTTCTAATTTCAACTTTTCAAATGTCATCATGACATTTTATGGCATAATTATAATATATTTTGACTTTCAATTTAAACTCTCATATCTTGACTTTGAATTACTTCACAATGTGAACTTAGTTATTAACCATAGAATGATTTTGTTTATCTAACATATATCATGTCTTATGTTTCACATGTATATTTTTGGCAATAGCATACATTTTATAGTTGAAAAACATCGATTTTTCGTTGATGAAAAAAAAATCCTTCATACTGTAAATAAATAAAAACTAAATTTTTTGACTAATAATATACATTAGTAATAAAACATCATTCAGAAGTACAGAAGTCTCATCATTATTACATTTTTTGAACCATCAGATTCCAGATTTATAAATATTTTTATCTTGACCAAATATTGTCATATATCCTAAAGAAAACTCTACATTAATGGAAAGCATTTTTTTTTTACTTTCAGGTTATCCTTCAATCTTAATTAAATCTTAATTTACTTACATGTTAATAAATAAATAGATTTATATACTTTAAACGAATGAAGTTACACTTAAAGAAAACTTTATACAGGTTTCTAAAAGTACAAAACGATCACTTAAAGTTACCCAGATGTGTAGTTTGCTATTAAATGAACAGTTCACCCAAAAATGAAAACGAATTCTGTCCTCATTTACTCACTGTTTACTTGTTTCAAACCTTGTTTCTTTCTTCTGTTGAACACAAAAGAAGATATTTAGAAAAATGTTGGAAACCTGTAACCACTGCCTTCCATAGTATCTGTTTTTCAGTCAATGCTTCCAGCTTTCTTCAAAGTACTTATTTTGTGTTCAAAGAAGAAAGAATCTGATAAACCACTTGAAGGAGAGTAAATGTAAATACTCATTTTTGGGTGAACTATCCCTTTAACCAGTTCTAACAACACTGCATTATCCCTAACTTCAGCACATCTATTTGCCACAGGTACTAATGCATTCGTGAGCATCGCTCTAGGATACATTGTGATTTTGGACCTCAGCGTGAGAGCTTCCCTTAAGCTGCTTCTCCACAAAATAAATTGTATTTGCCACACACTCGATGTCGCCGAATGTGCGACACCAACATCACAGCGGCATTGCTAGCCGCGGGCATCTTTGTCTCTCCTACAAATTTTCCACAAACTAATGCGCTCTCCCTCCGGGAAATCCACCCTTTTACTTACTGCCATCATTAAAAGTTTCTTTGAGCTGGAGTGAATCCGAGCCACTGGTTCTGCCCTCATAAGTATGCTGGTGTGTCTCTAATGCATGCGGCGCGAGGCCATGGCAGTTAAACTACTCCTCTGCATGTGGAAACGGATGATGGAGGCCGTGTCGCTGCGGTACTGTGGTGCGGGCCGCTGTCGGCGCGTGGAGGGAAATGACATCGCTCTGAATGCTCGCAGCGGGAAGAGACCGCCTGCCTTTCTCCACATGACTGGCTAATGGCCTATGAAACAGGCATCTCAGACCGCGGAGCGGCGACGGGCCACTGAGCCATATTTTCTTTGATCTCAGAAAACACATTTCATTTCCAGTGCGTGGCCCTTTTCAGCCTGCCGGCTCATTGTTCCGTACCTTCTTTCTAAAAAAAGCCAACTTTACTGTTACACACTTGATTTCAAAGCAGTGTTCTGAAAAAAAGTATGTTTATGCAATTTAGAAAAGGGCTCGACAGATCCATTGTATATCAGAGTATACAACTTGAGCTTTGGGGGTGTTTTCACAACAGTTTTCAATGAAAATAATGGAAATCTTTTTTATGTGTGTTTGGGCTGTTCTTGTAATTTTTAGGGGACTTGGAAATATGAATATTTGTACTAAAGGTTTTTGTTTTATAGGCCAAGTTTTGAAAGTGACTTACAGTAATTGTCTTTGTATAAACTACAACGACTTAATGCTGAGTTAAGGAGTCTGTGTGTATAGCCGATAGCAGGGTACACCATCTACAACAGAAAAATGATTGCATACACAAGTCAGGAGATGAGCAAATTAGTATTTCTTGGCAACAAAGAAGCATATGTTTTAATACAGGGGTGCCCAAACTCAGTCCTGGAGGGCTAGTGTGCTGCAAAGTTTAGTTCCAACCCCAACCAGACACACCTGATAATTAAGTGGTGATTGTCTAATTAAGTTCTTAAGGTGCGGTCACACTGGGCTTTTCCTCCCATAGACTTCTATTCATACGCACGCGAATGCGTCAGACCGGAAACGCAGGGTCATGCGTCAAATTTCGCCGGTTGCTGGGGTGCAAAGTTCAAGCTTGGTGAACTCTGACCTGCGAAATCGCATCACTTGGCTGCGTGAGACCATCGAGGATCAAAACATGACCTCTCTGGACAGAAATTTAAAACATGGAGCAATCGCTTGCTTTTTTTAATGTCTAATAAGCTTGTTTAATCCCGCCCCTTTTCGCAGCGCCTCACGACAGAATTTCGCACACACAAAGCCCAATGTGACCGCAGCTTTACCGGCTTTCTAGAGATATCAATGCAGGCGTGTTCAGGCAAGTTGCTAAAATTTGCAGGACACCGGCCCTCCAGGACTGAGTTTGAACACCCCTGTTTTAATATATTCATAATGGCGTTCATGTTTTTACGATCATGCTTTTTAAGAAAAATTATGAAAAAACTATATATATAATCTATAATAATAACTCCTATATAGTAGCCCCACAACATACTTTCACATCTGTCACTCGATGACACTCGAATACCCTTTCAGAAAACAATAGTAGCTGAGATTTACCTTTTTACAGTGCCTGGTAAAACGTAATGTTGTTTTCTTGTGTTTACAAGAATATGGCCACGGTGTAAATCTAAGTACAGTTACGCTCTTATTGCCACATTACATCATTATGATAACATGATATTATGATCTTATGAAGTAAGAGCTTGCGGTGACATATGATGATGTGTGCAGGTGTTGTAGTGCTGTCCCATTGCTATAGGGGTACATTTTAAAGCCCTTCTCTTTCTGTTTCAAGGGCCACACTCTGTTTCAAGTGCCAAGGGAAAGGGGTAAAAAACAGAATTGGGATTGAGCCTAAGTGATACTATCCACCAAGGCTCATTCTGAAAACGTACCTCTACAAACGTTTCTGGAGACTGCGAAATACGTCCCAGCGGCACGTTTTTCTGCAGTTTTTGTTTTCGCAAATCCATGAGAGGCCGCTGTGTACGCTTTTTGAGATCTTAAATTTCCCTCGCAAGTGCCATTCACGCCTGCTGTTCTCGCGTAAACCTACCACAGGCCGCTGTCGACTGACTTTTTGACAGACTTTTTGACTGACTGAGTGATTGATTGACCCACCCTCCCCCTTCCCTAAACCCAACCAATTTTATCGATTGACCCGCCCACCCACTTGCCTAAACCCAATCAACACATTTCAAAAGCAATTCAAAAAAGAAAAGCCCTCGTCTGATTTTTTTACCACGTTTTCAGATTTTACCACATTCTCACCCTGTTATTTACTTGGTGTCACACTGCCCCGTGGCGTTCGTTAAAAAAAAAAAAAGAAATGCAGCCATACGTACCTCTGTCTACGTAATTCGCGGTCTTCAGAAACATCTTTAGGGCTACGTTTTGATGAGCCTGTGTTGGATACTATGTATCGCTCATGGAGCATTGGAATAAATGTCTGTATTTACTTTAAAATAGGTTGTAGTATCTACAGTCAAGCCACAACTTATTTATACCACTGGCAAAATCTGACTTAAAAGTTAATTTTATTCAACAAGCATTTTTTTTTTGGACCGGAAATGACACATGCTTTTCCCAAAAGATAATAAGACAATGTATGAGAGGCATCAATGTGGTAAGAAATATTTCTCAGCTTTTATTTACATTTGAACAAAAAGGGGTTTGTTCAAAAATGTTCATACCCTACTCAATAATCAATAGAAAAGCCCTTATTGGCTATTACAGCAATCAAATTGCTTTCTATAATCAGCTTTTTGCATGTCTCCACTGCATGTCTCCACTTTTTGTATGTATTTTGTATTCTGCTGGACTATCTGTCTTAAGATGCTGCCACCAGCAAAGCTTAGACTCATCAGGATGGCTTGGTGGAGACTCTTAGATTGTTTTGTACTTTTCTCACTATGCTCCTGGCCAGCACAGGTGTCACTTTTGGCTCATTGAGATTTTTCACAGTTTGAAATGCCTTGTATTTTTTAATAATACTTTGCACCATAGCTACTGGAATTTCAATACATTTACAGTAGATATGGTCTCATAGCCCTTTCCTGACCAATGAGTAGGGCCAGATGGAATCTGCGGACATTTTTTTTGCTACTTCTGCGCAGATTTGTGTTAAAAATCTGCAGATTTATGTCAAAAATCTGCAGATTTTTGCGGAATGATTTTGGGAGTATCATAACTAAAACCTTAATATATATAATAAAAATTAATACCCTTAAAACTTTTATTTTATGTTTACAATGCAAATCCAAATAGATCCACTTCATCTACTAAAAGACAGAAAATATTACTTTACAAACTGTACTGTAAATAAATCATATTAATATTTTCATATTAGTCAATAATATTGCTGTAATTAATTTAAAAACTGAATAAATATAAATGTACACACATTTACACAAGTAAATAAACAGAATCAATGATGGGCTAAAAATCTGCGGAATTCTGCACACGCAGATTCCGTGTTGGCCTACCTATGAGCTGTGATACCCAGCCGCAGGTCCTCACTGAGCTCCTTTAGCCATGACTGTCCACAAACCAACAGCAAAGAGTTCTGTTTTTCACCTGCTGTGTTGATTAAAACAGCTGTTCCCAATAAATTGGGGTAACTAAGATGATTTAGTACAGCTTGGACAATTTGGAATGGTATAGAACTTTAGGTTTTCCCATAGTCTCTGACAGTTTGCAAAGGTTATTAATCATTTTGGACATGCCACTTTTTGTTCAAAGGTAATTAAAAGCTTATAAATATAATTTGTTTTCCACAACAAAGCCATTTTTACATCATCTTATTATCTTTTGGGAGAAGCCTGTGTCAATTCTGGCCAATGTTTGTACAATTGTATGAATTGGAAAATAATCAGTATTGTATCAGTGAGATATTCTTTATGGAGCCCATACATAGAGCTGCAGGTGTTATGTGGATAAACAACTCTGAATTCATTGTTCCAGTAGTCCAGTCATGACAGAAAATATTGGGTAATATTGCTTTTCTTTGGGAAAGATTGTAAACCGAGATGGTCAGTCTGAACCCAAAGCAGCTGATTAGCACTGCATTGTTGTTTCCCAGTGGTTAACTCTGAGATTTTGATCCACCAGAACCTGGTGGTTTTGATGTGATGTACAGGGTAAAAGTCAAGCTTTTCACAATTGTAAAACCTGACTTCGCTACTTTAAGGGAATAACATCTACTGAGAGTCAAACATACAGTATAACCTACCCACTCACACCCTACACAAACAAGACAGGCCTTTGGTTGAAGACAAGAAGGTGTCAAAACAACAAATCAAACTTTGTTTGTCAAACCAAACTGAATAATAAAAGCGTGACTCCTGGAAGCTGGGTAAATGCCAATTTACACTGAACTGACAGACACCAACCAACACAGGTTTAAACGACATCACTTCTCAGACGTTCCACAAGTATAAAAATCCACACTGAGCATAGTAAATTGGCAAAAACAGGAATCAACACTAACAGATGATGACAGGGGTAACACACTAATCTAACAAAACCCTTTGAAACTGTAAGAAGCCTCAAATGCCAGATTTACCCAATGTCTGAGGCTATAGACTTTAAGGGGCTACAAGAGAGACAACATATGCAATAATGGGTCCAATATCAAAAATTTATTTTTTAAAGGATGTACATTTTAAGTATTACAAATAATTAAAAAATGTTGGTAACCAAACAGTTTTGGTTCACTGATATACTGTATGGGTTTGTTTTGGTTTGTTCTCATGGCCCATTTCCCAGGTCACATTTATCAGGCTTGCATTTCCACTGCCAAAACGGTACCGATGGATGTGGTGTACAACAAAAAGTTTGAGTCGATGTCATTCTTGTTTGAGGAAATGTCAAAGTAAAGCTGTACAGGTCGTTCTCATATCAAATGAGAAGCACTTCTCACAAAACAGATGCTTTATACACATACTAACTTTTGTTAGTTAGTTTTGTTAGCTAGTTCGTTACTAACTTTTCTATGAACATGATTTGATTATAACTGCAGACCAATTTTAGTTCAATATGGCTGTAATTGTGATTATATAAAATAAATATATAAATGCAAAATATATGAACACATACAGACCCTTACATTATCCAGTATGTTAACAATTACAGATAAACTACACAAAGCATACATTTAGTCCTTATTTGGGTTCAAAAACAACCCGCAACATATAGCCTACAGTCAGTGCAAACCTCTAATCTGTGTCTTTACTCTTCACCAGCACATGTAACCGCTTGTTAGAAAGTAATTCCACCATTCCCAGTTCATAATAGTCCAAAGATGATAATAACAGTTAAACATGGCAGTTTGTTAATGTTTTAGGTGGCTGAAAGAATCATTTGCTCCTTTGTTTTGTCTGGCTTCTTCTTTGTTTTTACGAGCTTCACTCTGGCGTTTGTCTGTTTCTGAAAGGATCGGATGTCAGAAGCACTTTAAAAATCACGGGCTCGTTATTATCATCAGCTCAAGAAGTTTGTTATTTCAAATATAGAAGCGTGGCTAGCTATTGCGAGCTCTCTGGAGAAAGTGAAACTGCAATTTTGCGATTTAGACAGCCTCGTAAAACAATAACAGGACAACAGGTTTATCTTCTTGGCTTTGTGGCTGTTCATCAAGACAACAACAAGGTTTGTTTGAGGTCGGGTCAACCACGGCTTGTTATTATATGTATATGTGGAGAGGTAAGCATGATCGAACACCCAATGAGGGGGGAGAGCAGGCTTGGAGCCCGGCGGCTAATCAGCAGGCCAATCAGAAATAATAAATAACACCTGTTTATTCTAGTGATTGGGCCGGAGAGACAACCTTCTTAAGGAGAACAGAAGGAGCAGCCGGGAGAAGAGGGAGAGAGCACACACACACGCACACTACGGGTGTTGTGCACTCATTTAAAAATAAAACTATACTGCTTACCTGAATCGCCGACCCTGTCTTCTTCTTCCCCCAATATCGAACATTGTTACAGTATATATTATAACGATGTAATGTCTAGGCTGCGTATTTAAAAAGGCACTTCCTTTGTTTTATTCTCCTGGCTTGTACACGCGCTAGTGAAGTTTGCCAGTAAATAAATAGCATTCAGCTGCGCATTTATATCTGCCATTTGGTACCCTCTAGTTTTGCTAAAAGTCATAGATGCTTTTATCACATCCCGCCTAGACTATTGCAATTCCTTGTATGTTGGTCTCCCTCAATCTTCATTGGCACCATTGCAGTTGGTTCAAAATGCGACAGCTAGACTTTTAACAGGCACCAAAAAACATATTCATATCTCACCAGTTTTAGCATCCCTTCATTGGCTTCCTGTTAATTTTAGAATTCAGTTCAAGATTTTACTTATTGTTTTTAAAGCACTGAATGGGCAAGCACCTTCTTATATATCAAAACTTAACAACCTACAGTCAACTCCTCGGTCTCTTAGGTCGTCAAATAAAATGTATCTGCAAATTCCTCGATCTGACTTAAATTGAATGGGGATAGAGCCTTTGCAGTCGCTGCTTCACGTTTGTGGAACCAGCTGCCAACGGACATTACGAGTGCTTCTTCTCTCTCTATTTTTAAGTCTAGACTTAAGACACATATTATTCTATTGCCTTCCCAGGCTTTTAATCCTTATTGTACATTGTTGCTGTAATACTACTAATATTATTATCACTTTTATTGTTATTTTACTGTTTTGTGCTGTATGTGTGCTGTGGTTTTGTTCAGCACTTTGGTCAGTGCCACACTGAAGTTAAATGTGCTTTATAAATAAACTTTACTTACTTACTTTACTAGGTACCCTTTCAAAAAGGTACCCAAAAAGTGGTACAGTACGGTTCGCTTTTAGATACCTTTTGACAGTGGAAACGGCCATAAAAGTGAACAGAACCATACCGTACCGTACCACTCAGTGGAAACAGGCCTATAGTGACACATCCCAGAAACTTCTACAGTTCCGTCTTTGTGGGAATGTGCTGTTTCTGGTTTGCTCGAGCTGTATATAATTTGTTGTTTGTTTTAAGTAAGCTATTTTCTCAATGTGGTGCATGTCTGAAGCATAGTGATTTCTGACATTCTGTCCAGTTGGGTTCTGGTTCAAGGGTTGATCATGCATGCTCCATGTTTTGTGTTTGCTCCATGTTTTGTCTTTTATTGTAAGTGTATGGGCCAAGTCTTCAAATCCTCACCTTGTGCTCTTTTGTTGAGAATTAGTAGGTTGGGGAGTGAATGAACAGCATTTTCTTCCACCTTCAGTACCCAAGAATGAGGTGCCCTTGAGCAATAAAACTAACCTCCAATTGCTGCGTGGGCACAAATGGCCACCCACTGCTGTGGGTGTTTGTGTTCACTAATCACTGCTCCTAATGGGCTAAATGCAGAGGACAAATTTTGAGTATGGGTTCCATGTGCACACATGGTGTTAGCTTCTATATTGCATGTGAATACACTATCCACCAACTGATTTAACTGCTGCTTTTCATACAGTAGGTCGTGCTGTTCTTATTGCATGGGCAGAATTGTAAGTAGGCATTACAAACAGTGTACTGGAATGATTTAAATCATCTAATTCAAGTTTCTGAGTCAAAATAGGAAAGTATACCTCTTGTAATACCATTTAACATGTGGGGCTCCTCAGGGATTCATCCTGGGCCAAATTATTATCTTTACATGCTCTTACTTGGGTTCCGTTTACACTACTGCATTTTCAATCATTCTCACTGGGCATGCAGATTCATTATTTTGTATCCACACCTAGTCTACAGCACATGTAAAGTTCATGTGTAGGTGCTCATCAAATCAGAGAATAATAGTCCAGTAAACCAATCAGAAAATGATTGTACATAGCCTTCCTCCATTTTCAACAGTTTGATTTCAGTCCATCTATACTGATCTATATACAGTTGAAGTCAGAATTATTATCCCCCCTGAATTATTAGCCCCGTTTATTTTTTTTCCAATTTTTGTTTAATGGAGAGAAGATTTTTTTTCAGCACATTTCTAACCATAATATTTTTCATAACTCATCTCTAATAACATCTCTAATATTTGACTAGATATTTTTCAACTTCTATACATCTTAAAGTGGCATTTAAAGGCTTAACTAGGTTAATTAGGTTAACTAGGCAAGTTAGGGTAATTAGGAAAGTTATTGTACAACGATGGTTCGTTCTGTAGACAAAAAAAAAAAAAAAAAAAAAAAAAAAAATATATATATATATATATATATATATATATATATATATATATATATATATATATATATAATTATTATTATTTTTTTTTAATGGGCTAATAATTTTGACCTTAAATTGGTTTTTTAAAAAAAATTCAAAGGGAGGCTAATAATTCTGACTTCAGCTGTATACTTTTAAAGTAAAATGGTATCTTCAGCCTTTTCAAAATGTTCAGTTTTTGTGCTTCAAAGACTAGTGTGAACACCAAGCAAAACAAAAACACATTAGTGTAATCGACATTATGGTTCCATTTTTAGAAAATATGGGCTGTTGTTTCACTGCTATGCTGACCAAACACACACCGATTTATCTGGACAACCTTTTGGCCTGGTTTGTGTCCATTTTTCTAAATTTCAACAAGAGTGAAACGGTTTTTTTTTTTTTTGAACCTTCCAATTCCTCTGTTAATGCCAAACTAAATTTGGATTTATTCTCCTATTGTTTTCAGTCCAATTTAATTGTAATTTCCCCCTTCTGTTTGGTGTCCTGTATCATCTTATTTTTCCTTTGTTTGTGCTTCCTTTTTCTGACCTGTTTGTGAACAAAAAAGTCAATGAAAAGCAAAACAGTTTGATCATTACTGTTTGTATCGGTTTCGACCTTTTGATCTTATTTTGTGTTTCTGCAGACAGGAACGTGTATAGGTTCAGGAAATCTCATGAAAATAAGGAAATTATTATGGATTATGGATTTTTCTTTTTTTTTTTTTGGAAGGGGCAGGGTCACGCCATGTAATCACATCATGCATTACTTTAACCTGTTAGCCAGCACTCAATTTTGGGGATTTACACCTACCTAACTTTAAATAGTAACAGTTCCTGACTCTAGTAAGCTACAAACACAAACTGGGTATCATTGGATAGAAGACGCTTTGAGCTGTACTATGGTAAAAGGGGAAGTTACATGTTAAAAATATAAAAAGTTATACATTATGAAGTCATGAGAAAACAATTTGTGTTCAATATTAGTTTTTCCATATACAAACACGAAAACATTAATGTAATGTCATAGAAAAAAAATATGACTTGAAAGCCAAGTGTCTCATGAGTTTATATTTCAAATTTGATAAAGATAAAAATAGACAAAATTATTAGATTAAATTAAATAAAAATTAGATTTTTGTAAAGTTTTCTGACACCATATTGGTGTCCTTCTTTCCCTTTCACCATCAGAGGCACTTTCTCAGAAATGACCTTCCCAAACTAAAACATTTACAGTTGCTGAATAACATTTGGTCTACATTCACAGTTTATTTATCTTTCATCATCTAGAGTTTATAATGCTCAAAATGACAAAAGGTTATAGATACTTAAGTAATGAATAAATTCAATTCAATTCACCTTTATTTGTATAGCGCTTTTACAATGTAGATTGCATCAAAGCAGCTTCACATAGGAGATCATAGTAAATTGAAACAGTGTAGTCCAGTTTTCAGAGTTTAAGTTCAGTTCAGTTTAGCTCAGTTCAGTGTGGTTAAATAATCACTACTGAGAGTCCAAACACTGAAGAGCAAATCCATCGATGCGCAGCTCTACAGATCCCAAACCATGCAAACCAGTGGCGACGGCGGCAAGGAAAAACCTTCACCAACTGGCAAAAGTGAAGAATTAAAAAACCTCGAGAGAAACCAGGATCGGTTGGACACGACCACTTCTCCTATGGCCAAACATCTTGTGCAGAGCTGCAGTCAAGGCGTGGAGGCTGGAAGCTGGACCTCCGTGAAGACTCGTCTGTCACTGGAGCGTCACAGGAATCAGTCTTATGCTCTCCACTCCTCCATGACCACCACAGTAGCTGCTTAGGATACGACCTGGTCCAGGATATGGAAACCTTGGGATCATCCCGTTGCTGGTCTTGGATCAAATCTCTATGCACTGCATAGTCTAAGGGCCTCCGGATTAGTGTCCCCAGGTGGAAATAGAGAATAAAGAGAATGATTAGCGTAGCTGCTGTTCATAGTGTATATAAATGAGATGCAAATACCTGCATGGGGCACATTCATGTATCATACCGCTAAGTGATGCACTGAGTGTATGCTTTACTAAAAAGATAGGTCTCTAATCTAGCCTTGGACATTATCTGGAAGGCCATAAATGAGAAGGCTCGACCTCCTTTACTCGAATTTGCAATTCTAGGTACTACCAGAAGCCCTGAGTTTTGAGATCTTAAAGTGCGGGTTAGCTAAAGAAGCTTGGTTAGATAAACAGGAGCTAGATTATTTAAAGTTTTATAGGTAAAAAGCTATATTTTAAAATCAATACGAGACTTAACAGGCAACCAGTGTAAGGAGGATAAAATTGGGGTGATATGATCCTATTTTCTAGACCTGGTAAGAACTCTAGCAGCTGCATTTTGTACTAGCTGAAGTTTATTAATAGAGGATGCTGGGCAGCCAGCAAACAGTGCATTACAGTAGTCCAGCCTAGATGTCATAAAAGCATGAACTAGCTTTTCTGCATTTGAGATTGATAGCATACTTCGTAACTTAGCAATATTTCTCAGATGAGAGAAGGCAGTTTTAGTGACATGGGATATATGATTTTCAAAATTAAATTGCTGTCTAATATGACACCCAGATTTTTTATAGTAGAGTAACGCTAACTTTGTATACCTCTAATTGCAGGTTGAGTTGTGAGATCTGCTGCGTACAGGATTTAGGCCTAATAAGTAATAATTCTGTTTTGTCTGAGTTTAAGAGAAGAAAATTGTTGGCCATCCAGTCTTTAACATCCTTAATACACTCAGTTAGCTTTGACAGTTCAAACATCTCATCAGGTTAAGTTGAAATATATAATTGAGTATCCTTTGCATAGCAGTGAAAGCTGATCCCATGTCTTCTAATAATGTCTCCCAGGAGTAGCATGTATATTGTAAACAGCAAAGGGCCTAAAATTGATCCTTGAGGCACCCCATACTTTACTGGGCTGAGTTGTGAAAGCTGCCCATTAATATTCACAAACTGTTAACAGTCAGCTAAGTATGACCTAAACCATTGTAGAGCCTTTCACTGGACACAGAATTTAAGCAGTCTATGAGGATATTGTGGTGGATGGTGTCAAATGCGGCACTAAAATTGAGTAAAACTAATAGCGAGATGCACCCTTGGTCAGCAGCTAAGAGTAAATCGTTGGTTATTTTCACTAATGCGGTTTCTGTACTGTGATGAGCTCTGAAACCTGACTGAAACACTTCAAAAACATTGTTTGTCTGCAGAAAGGAGCATAATTGGCAGAAAATATTTAATATAAGTAATAATATATAAGTAATTATATAAATAATATTAAATTTTTATAATACTTGAGTATTTGAATGTTTTAATATTTGTATTTACTTTTTAAACTGTAATGCAAGTTACTTTTTAGTTTAATTAATTAGATTTTTGAAAAATAAATAGCTGAATTAAAATGAACAAAGTAATATTGAATCACACATGAGAACAGACTGAGACAAACTTGGTAGGCTAGAGCCTTACATTTCTACGATCGATATATTATCATTATTTTGAATGCATTGAAGAAAAGGAGATTGTCTCAATGGACAGTGATTTTACTTAACTAATAAGACAAAAAGTACAAAAGTAGCAAACACGTTGCTTTGGGAAGTTCTCAGACAATAACACCATCCTAAATTATTATTTTTATGTGTTTTTGAAGGTAAATGAAGGTGTAGGTTATACAGTGTGTTGTTAATTGCAGAGCTTGTCTATTTAAAACAAAGAAGAAGAAAATAACCTTGCAAGTTCTGAAAAAGATCAAGCCTAAACGAGGTAAGAAAAGGTAATGCAAAAGTAACTCAAAAATTATGTAACACATCACTTACCATAAAAAGGAATGCAACTAGTTACTTTTTGGGAGTAACTGAATATTGTAATGCTTTACTTTCAAAAGTACCTTTCCCCAACACTGCGGTTAACCTTGTAAACATGATTAAACTCAGCTCCTGTTCTAATCTTTATCAGTTCTAGTCTTTACTAACCTGGTCTATAACTTTGCCAGGTATTAATTGATTAAATAATCCGGTTCTCTTAATCTCTTCCATTCAGCACATAAACTAACCTGAAGGAGATCTGCCATTACAGTAATGAAGCCCAACTGAGGTTTTAGTGTCCAAAGCCTCTTTCCCACATTTAATCATTCTCTTCATCTGATAATGCATTATTTATCTTGGTGTGTCCCATAATTTTATTATTTTCAAGATAAACAATTAACTGCTACTGTGCCCTGATATAGTAGTCAAAGTGCACTACAGGTTTTATCCATCTGCGGCCTGTGGATCACCTTGAATTTAAAAGGCTGTAAAGCGAGATACCAACGGGTGATCCGCACATTGGTATCCTTGATGCGGTGGAGCCACTGGAGGGGGGCATGATCCGAACAGACAACGAACTCTCTGCCCAGGAGATAATAGTGGAGAGTGAGGACGGCCCATCTAATCGCCAAGCACTCTTTTTCTATGGTGCTGTACTTAGCCTCCCTGTTGGACAGTTTGCGGCTAATGTACAGCACCGGCCGTTCCTCACCCTTCACCTCCTGGGTGAGAACCGCCCCCAGACCCCGATCGGAAGCATCCGTCTGTAAAATAAAGGGGAGAGCAAAATTAGGAGCATGCAATAGCGGTCCCCCTCAAAGTGCAGCTTTAACTTTGGTGGAAGCCCATATACCTCACCTCCACTAGCCCAATTGCACACCTCCTCGGGTTGGCTGTGAGCCCGGCCCGCCTCAGCTCTGACAATACTGCCCGCAGATGCTGTATATGCCGCTGCCAGTCATTACTACGACAATAATATCGTCTAAGTAAGCAGCAGCATAGGCTGAGTCACGGGCAAGTATTTTATCCATAAGGTGCTGAAACGTAGCCGGAGGCTCGAACGGAAGCATTACGAACTGGTGTAATCCAAACGCCGCTGTGAAGGCAGTTTTCTCTCAGGATAGTTCTCCAGTTAAGGGGATCTGCCCATACCCCTTTGTTAAATCCAATGTCGAGTAGTAGCGAGCAGCGCCTAACTCGTTGAGCAACTCTTTAATCCGCGGCATTGGATACGCATCAATTTTTGATACGGCATATTATTTGCGATAATCCACACAGAACCGGACAGTGCCGTCTGTGTTAGGAACCAAGACGATCGGGCTGGCGCAGTCACTGTGTGATTCTTCTACTACCCCCATCTCCAGCATTTTTTCCAATTCTTCCTGAATCACTTTTTTATGTGTTCAGGCAAGTGTTGCCGGTTCGGTCTCGATATGGTGCTGAATCATATAAGTACGACCGGGCAGGGGTGAGAACACATCTGTGTATTCATGTTGTAGGAGCCGGACATCAGCGAGCTGGGCAGGCGAGAGATGATCACCTCCTGTGATCAGAGCGATCGGCCGCCACTCTCCGGTCCCAGGTCATCCTCGCCCATCAACGTTGCTAGCGCCACCTCCTCAGGCTTCCTCCACAGTTTTAATAAGTTAAGATAATAAATTTGTCGTGCCCCACTCCTGTCTGTTCATACCACCTCATAATCGAGATTGTTCACTCGCCATGTGACCTCAAACGGCCCTTGCCACTTGGCGAGTAATTTAGAGCTGGAAAAAGGCAGCAGTACAAGTACTTTATCTCCCGGTGAAAATGTTCGTAGCTTAGTGTCCTTGTCATCGCGCCGGCGTTGCTCAATCTGAGCCTTGAGCAAATTTTCCATGGATAGCCGCCCCAGTGCATGGAGTTTTGTCTGCAGGTCCAGAATGTACTGTATTTCATTTTTGCTATTAGAAGTCTCGTCCTCGGACCACTGACCAGTCGCCGGTGTCTCCACTTGCTCTCCCCCCTTTTTGGGTGTTCGATCATGCCTCACCCACCACACTTTTCTACTGCAAATCCCAAATAACCCACACAATTTGTACAGCTGAAATACATTCATTTTTGGATGGACTTTTGTAAGAGAATGGCAAGCATCATAAAAAAACACAGTGACTTTGAAAAAATGTTTTACTTGAACAGGCAAAGACAATCGGTGGACTCGCTGTGGTCTGTGAATGCTTAGATTTCCAATTTAATATAAAAAGTCTTGGAGTAGAGGTGAAGTAGACAAGAAAAGAAAGTTTCCAAAGGAGAATTAATTATAGATCTTTTTAGATGAGCCTTGTGAAAACATGTTCAGGTCAAGAAGTAAACAGTTCATAAAAGAAATTTAGCCCACTCTCATGAGAAATATGTATTATTGAAATAGTGACTATATCAAATGAAATGTCTTTCATACAAATTGTATTTTTTAAACGAGGCAATCCATACAAACCATAAGCCCACTCCTAAACATAACCTTTGGCCTATGTATTCCACCACATTGGTGCCCCCTTTTCCATCTGGAGAGAGTGAAGGATCTCACATCCTACCAGTACCTCTCACGAAACAATTGCCTGAGTCCAATGTAGACATGAAGTCTGGACCTGCCATGATGCTAGAACCAGAAACAATGCCTGAGCACATCACTACAAAATTCTCACCAGAAGCATGAGTGGCTGTCCCCAAAGGAGCATTGGTGGAGTATGGGAGGACAGAAGGAATGTACTTGATTTTCTTTAATTTTTAATGAAACTATCTTGCCTGTATCATCACAATACCCTTATATTGTCCACTAAACTGTTAAAATATCTCCTCACCCAGCCTCCCCCTCACCTATTCTGGCTGTTTGAAGTCTGTCAAGAAAGCAGTTCCTGAAATGTCTTCCTATTCAGGGTTTTCCAAGAGTGCCATTCCTAAAATGTCAAGGAATAAAGGTCTAGCAAGAACAGCCATTCCAGAAATGTTTGCTTGTTCCGAGACATTGAACAGAAAGTTAATCTTTTGGTTTCTTATCCCCTGGTCTCCCCTAGTGCCCTAAGCCCATATTGAGCCCTCTATCCACTAGCGAACCTGCAATGTCAACCTCTTTTTTCTGCCTTCGAGCCCATCATTTCACCTCAGCTCAGCTCCTCCCATGAATGATGTCTCTTTTTGGCTCGACTTTAGTCTTCTTGTCTACTAACTCCACCCATTTTATCTGCCTAGACCCTCCAAGCATGTTGTTCCACCTCTGCCCAGTTGCCATCACCTTGGATCCTTGCCCACTCTTCGACCAAACATCGCCTTGTACCCTGGGTCCTCTCTGGTCTTCATGTCCAATAGCTCCATCATGGAATGTCAACCTGTTTGCTTTGGCTAGACTCTCTAAGCAACTGGTCCACCTTGGACCAGTTGCCTTAACATTGGCTCCTTGCCCTTCTAGCTCCACCTAGGAACACCGTCCTTTTGGCATTGGGCAGTGTGCACTTTGTCTTCTCCATGGACATATGGGCCTTTATCTATGACTCATCTCTTCACCTAGTTTGGCTTCATTGTGCTCCTCCTACCTTTTAGCTCCTCTTTGCTTCCCCTTGGCTGCTCTTTGCAGCACCTCTACCTTGGTTTCCAGAACCTTTTGTGCTTCCCAGTCTGTAAGACTCTTTGGGCCCCATCATACACCCGGCACAATAAGGTGCAAGACCTGTTTGCCCCGATGTGTTGCTATTTTCAGACCAACGCAACCTTATTTTCCTGTTTTCCACCACATTCTTTAAATAGCAAATCCATTTGCGCCACTTTGTGTACTCATGGGTGTTTCGGTCTACAAAAGAGGTGTGTTAAGGCGCATTGTTGGTGCATTGCTATTTTGAGGAACTAAAATAGACTGGGCAATAGATCAGCTAAAAGTAGGTCTAAAGTCCAGTGGAGAGTGTGTTAGTTGAGCGCCTTGCTTACACATTGCTTCAAACACGCAGGATGTACAGCAATACACAAATATGTTTACAAATGAAAAAGAAATAAAAGATTAAATTATGATAAAAATTATTACTTTCTACTTAAATATAAAAACCACAGCCTTCATGCCTTCTTCATCTCGGTGGGCTTTTTTTTCAGTTTATTCATAACAATTTGCTTTTGTTTAATGTTATTTTTAGTAGAAGCATTATTTATTAAATGCATAATTATATTTTTTTATTAAAACAAGCTTAGATTTGTCCACCTGTCAGGTTTTGGACCATATGGGGCATAGCACATGAAAAGAAAAATCCACAAAAAAGAGAAAGTGAAAGTCAAAATAAGGGCCGATTGGAGGAGGCTCATTCTTTATCCTCGCGATGCAGATGCTCTGTTTAACTGTTTTTTCACTAGTGAAGCACTCAGTTATTCCACTTACAAAGTACACTATGTAAATAGCAAACTGACTCTTAAAGAGAATGTGAGATGAGACTCTAATTGGTTTATTCTCAAAATACACCCATAACTCATTAAGAGAATAAGCACAACCCTGTTAGACCATGCGCTGAGGCGCAGATCGTATTTTTCAATCCTAAAAATAGCAAAAGTGGATTCGGATACGCCATAATGCTTTTGTGCCATGCATTTTAGACTTTGCGCCTAGATCGTTAAAATAGAACCCTTTGTGTTTGCTTTGGGCCTACGTCTATTTCAGTGTTGGGGGTAATAGCTTGCAGATCTTTTTTTTTTTCCTTTATAATGTCAAATTATGTCAGTTTACATGTCATCTGTGTTATTTTATGTATTTGTGTTGAATAAAGTCAACTCCTGCTGTGATTAGATCATTCTGTACTTTATCTTTGCTGCCCATTACTTTTTTTGCATACAGCACTTAGTTAGAATAAAAATATATTTGAATTTTTCCTAAAACTGTCTATACTCATTTCCTAATTATGCATACTACACAGCAAAATATAATCTGGATGACTGACTCAACAATGTATTGGATGATATGGCTTTATAAATTAAGTTCAATTGTTATTCCTTTCAAGTCTTTCTAGTAGAAATAACAATGCAGCAAAAAGAAGTGGTGCATCAAAATAGCCTGTAACCAAATGCAAATAATATCCTTTGTCTTTCTAGCATTTTTCACCTCTCAGAGACTAAATAAATATAAATCCAGGTCACTTTACTCTCCTTATTTTCCTTCTTTTACATTTAACCCCTCTGAAATCTCTCCATATGTGACCCTACCTTGCAAACAAACAGTCTTTTAGGTAATTTGTAGCAGGTCTTATTCTTCCAGGCCACTCAAAACTATATAGAGAGGTATTGAATGTGTCCTTTTCATGTAGAAATCCACCATCTGATAATTGACTCGACACTCTCATCTAAAGCCAGGTGGGTAAATTGCTGTTTATCCGACTACAACACTTGAGAGAAAATGGACTGAAAGTTCTCAGCTGATTTTCTGAATTCATTTGCACAGGTTTACAGTCATCACAGAGGGATGAGGCATGACTGTTAAGCTTGTCACTGTGGGCAACTGGATTTTTTATTTAAATAAATACAAATTTCATGTAATAACTTATAAACAAACATGCATAATACATATTTAATTATGTACATAAATCTGTTAATATTAGCCAGTTAATAAATAATTTGAAAATTGTGTCAATAAATGATGTCTCCATGATGGATGTCCAGCGTTCTCCAGCCTCCGGCGCCTAGACTGCAGCTCCACACAGGAAGATTGGCCAGAGGAAAAATTGTCATGCCCAACTGAGCCTGGTTTCTCTCAAGTTTTTTTTTCCTTCACTTCGTCAACTGGTGAAGTTTTTTTCCTCGCCACTGGCTTGCTTGGTTTGGGACTTGTGGAGCTGCTCATCAATGGATTTGCTCTTCAGTGTTTGAACTTTCAGCAGTGAAATTTAAACCATGCTAAATTGAACTAAACTGAACTTCAAATCTGAAATCTGGACTTTACTAGAAATTCTATCTTAAGCAGCTTTGACACAATCTACATTGTAAAAGCGCTACAGAAATAAACATGAATTGAATTGAATTAAATTAAATATGCACATATAATTAATTCTATGTAAATTTAATTGGATATGACAATCAATGAATCAGTCAGTCGATAATAAAGAAATATTATTTGGAGTTTTTTTACTATTTCGTTATAAAAAATAAACAATGATACAAATGATGATGATCATGTTGATTACTATTATAATAACATTTATTTTATATATTATTTTTAAGTTGACATTCCATAGTACTATAGTGGCAGTATTTTTTATAGTATAGACCAGGGGTGCCCAAACCTTTTCCTATAAAGAGCCAAAAACCAAACTTGATTGAGGACTGTGGGCCGAATATATACCAAACCGGATAACATTAAATTTGCCAATGGGGAATTTCCTCATTTGTTCAGTAATATTTTAAAAAAGCTAGAAAACGTTGCTTTAAATCATATTTAATATCTAAGGCAGTATCATTTTTAACATTTTATAACTTATAACAATAAAAACATAAACAGTTCAATTTATAACACTGTAACGAATATGGCCGATCAGACACCTAATTATTTTGCTTTTATTCAACATGTGCGTCAGCAAACACAGCGTCAGATTCTCCCATCCAGGAAAGACTGAATGGTCAGTTGTAATCCAATTCCAAGGTACTTACGAAACAAAGGAATGCTCAGAACTAGACATACAGAGAACTTCTATAAGTTCCTTGCTTAAGACTGATGTTTTTAATGTAAACTTTTATTATCTTTATGTGTAATCGGGTGTTTGGCAACAAGTCTCTTGCTCATGTATTTATAATATGGTTTAAATACTTCTGCAATCAATGTTTAACTCTAAATAAGCTCATAGATAGTTTATGTTTGATGTCCCTGCAAAGCTAATTTGGTGTACTAATGATTGTTTACATTGTGCAACATAATAACATTTTAAGAAACTTAAACTTTTCTGCATCAATTTACAACCAGAATGCCTATGCAAATCATCCCACTTTGAAACCAAATGGGTTCTTCTCATTGGTCAACTCAGCTCCGGGGGGTGGGTACAAAACCGTCCTTATAAAATCTTGTGCCAAAGGCCACCCCCAGACTGTAGAAGGCCCAGGCCAGAGAAAGACTAGAACCCCAGGAGAACTCCAGAGGACTCCAAGGAGCAGGCGGGGCCCAGACAAAATGGGTTAATCACACAGCTCAGACATTCCCATCTCCAATACATTTCGTAGAGAGTCTAGTTAAGTTTAGTGTGCCATGAAACCGAAAACAGTTTTGCCTCCTCAACTTGAAAATCCAGACTCCACTCCAAGCCTCACAAGGACAAAGACTGACCACCAGTTAGCCACATGCTCAACAAGTCGATTCTTTTGAAGCCTCATTCAAATGAATCTTCGATTCCCTTTGAGCTAATTCGCTACAACACAATGGAGTTCAATGCTGAATACACTACTCAAGCTGTACCTGTCTTTACCTTGATTTGCTCATAGATGTCAGATGTAAGAGCATTTACATTTTAAAGGTCTGATTCATTTACAACATTTAATTGAGTCATTTAAATTCAGTTGCCCTTTTTTATGGCTCAGAAATAAAACTAGGAAACAAAAGATTACGTAAATTCAAAATTCAAATTGACAAATTCACCCCAACAACCAATATACTCCTTCTCTTTTCAGATGGGATGGTGAGCCAAATCAAAGGTTACCATGGGCCAACTTTGGCGCACAGGCCCTACTTTGGGCATCTCTGGTATATACTATAATTTATTTAAGTATTTTAACAGCAATTTATTGTTATTAATATTATTATTATGCATTTATTTACATTAATTTACTTACTAGTTAGACAAAAATGAATACTAATAAATATGTTAAAGGACTGTTCGATGTTTGCTATTTTGCGAATCATTTAACATTACAGAAGAAGCCCGCTGAAACTGGCAGGCAGTAAATGAGGGGCCAGTTATACTTGAATTATCAGCTGAAAGATTTCAGTATCCCACAGTGACGGTAATCTAAAGTAAAAAGCAGCTTATTTTGCTCACTATCTCCTTCAGCAAATAACTTCAAGTTAAATTGTGATTGCACTGTAAATTGCCTTGTTTTAATTAACATTTTTCACCGCAGAAGGACCTCACAGGACCTGCCATTATGCTACCAACAGATGTTCTCCAATGTTTCTGTAAGCACAAGTTGGAGGGGTTTAGAGGTTGCATTGCACACACACAAATGAGCCAATTTAGCATTAGTATTCCTCTGAAGAAAATCATCCAACCAAAATCCCACAGCCGTGATCCATATAAATATTGATTATTTGTTTCATTAGCCATCGTGGTGCTGTCTTCAAACAATACAGAATATCCTAATAAACCTAGTTATTAGATATTTCAGTTTCCATCCATGCATATGTGAAGCATAAACAGCAAAATCTAAAAGCATCCTTGCGCATGCTAGCACTCAGAGTAACCTTTAACAAATAAGCCAGCCTCTGTATGATCTCATGAAACATGCACTTCCAGAGAGTTTAAAGGAGTTGCCTTTTCAGTATCTCTCAGCTGTGAAATGTGTTTTACCACACTTTGAATGTCATCCCAGAATATGTTTATATGCTTTAAAAAAATTGTATTCCCACAATGTTGAATACAGGTAGACGGAGTTGTGCAATGAGACTGCAGGAAGCATATAGAAACATTCTGCTGTTACGCGCCATCTACTTTTCATAATGAACCCCGCTGTGCGCAGCCATTCCACCACACTGATTCAATTCAACCGCCGGTTCATTCAGATGAACCACGCGAGCGCCGTTTTGCATAATCTGCTTTGTGTTTTTTTTTTTATAGATTTTTCACACCAGGAGATTCCTCTGTGTCAATGATGTGCTTTGATTTCAATTAGTCGCTCATTGTTCTTCTCCGACGAGTTTCTGGGCTGAGAATCACAGTTATTCCACTCCAGTTGTACTTTCTGAGGAAAAATCTGTGCCCGCTGTGTTCAAGTGTGTTCTGGGAGGAGGTACTTCAGGACCTGTAATGTGATGCTAATGGCGCAGGTCTGGCTAAAGCCTTTGTTTCCTTCTTTTACCGTTGCAATGCGATGGAATGCCATTGAGCATACCAATGCTCAGCTTTGACAAAACTTCCCAGATTTTGTTGCTTTGAGATGGGAAGTGAGAAGAGTAGCTACTGAGCAAAATAGAAATTCTGGTTTGAAGAAGAACTAATCGGTGGATTAGGAAGTTTGCACGTTTTTATTTCCGAACTGTTCACAGAAACAGACTTGTTTTTTTAAATGCACTTTTTTTCTATGCTACTGTGATATTATGAATTTCAGATTCACCCACAGTTGTTGTTCATTGTTATCACAGTGTGATTGTCATGAGACTACCCACTAATTATTTCTTTTGAACAGTTTGGTTCAATGAATGAAAATGAGAATGCAATGTAAAAGTATTTATCCAGCATAAAACCACAAAGATACTCATTTAAACAGACTGTTTAATGTGCTCTGAAGCACTATAAATTAATTTACACAGGAATTAAAGTATTTGGAACATTCTTTCATTCATTTTCTTTTCGGCTTAGTCTCTTTATTAATCCGGGGTTGCCACAGCGGAATGAACCGCCAACTTATCCAGCACATGTTCTACGCAGCTGATGCCCTTCCAGCTGTAACCCATCTCTCTGCGATCGCAGGGAGAACATGCAAACTCCACACAGAAACTGCAACTGACCCAGCAGAGGCTCGAACCAGTGACCTTCTTGCTGTGAGGCAACAGCACTACCTACTGCACTACTGCATTGCCATCTTTGGAACAAAGCCTCTTAAAATAACTAGTTCAATTTTAAAATTAGTGTTAACAAAAAATGCTGTTTAAAATTATATAATACATAAAAATAATAAATATAAATAATACGTAACAATAAATACGTAAAAACACAACATATAATAGTCATATTAAATTCCAAGTGTGTATTATCAATCACTGGACAGTTTGTTACTCTAAGACCAAAATTGTAGCCTACAAAAAATTCTGCATACAGGTAAGCAGATGAAACCAGATTATTAATGCAACATGCTAAATTACACTAAGCAGATGTTAGCAGTGTTTTTGGCTCAAACTGATTGCTGTCATGACAACTGTTTCACGTTTGATTTACACTGAATCAAAACAGCATTCCATTGCCCAGGGTATTTTAGGTCTGTTTTAAATTAGGGATAAAGTGCATCCAGGAGGTTGTTGAACGTATGTGGCCGATTAGACACATCATTTTTTCTTTGATCACAAATTAATGCACATTCAACCTCGTCCACCCTGAAAGAACGAGGGTCAATGTGTAATCCAATTCCAAAGATTTTTATGACTCGAAAGGAATGTGCTTCTTGGAAAGGAATAGGGACATGGTCACGTTCCTATAAAACTTGCTTAAGACTTGTGCTTTTAATGTAAACCTTTATTCCTTCTTTGTGTGTAATCAGGTGTTTTGCAACAAGTCTCTTGCTCATGTATTAATATTATGGGTTTAATACTCCTGCAATCAATGTGTAACTCTACCACAGCTAAACAAGATCATAGATGGCTCACGTTTGATGTCCCTGCAAAGCTAATCTGGTGCACAGAATGATTGTTTACATTATATGTTAACACATGTGCAACCTATTAACATTTTAGGAAACTTTATACATTTCTCTGTCAGTATTTACCCAGAAACACATCCAACTCACCAAGCTTTCCAACAAAGGGTTATAAAACTTTCCTTGGGAAGGTAACTTCTCACTGGTGAACTCAGTCACCAGTTTCTGTAAGGATGGTTTTGTACCACCCAGGCTAAGGCTGCGCCCTAGAGAGCGGAAAGAGCCCAAGAAGAGACCCAGGATGAGATACCAAGAAAGACCCCAGAGACAGTTCCTACTCTTCATGTCTAGGGAGCAGGCGTGGACCCTAACAAAAATGGGATAACAGCACAAAAGTTTCCATCTCTGTTACTTTCTTTCTTTTCTGACGAGAGTCTAGTTAACTTTAGTGCGCCGCGAAACCAGAAGTCAACACGAATACAGTCTGTTGCTGCCTCAAACTTGAAACAACAGACTCCACCCCACTCCAAGCCTCACAGGACAAAGAACCGACCACCAGCCAACCCACGTGTCAACCTAGCTCAAAAGAGGGAGGTCTTCTAATCACAAAAGGAAAGCTTGTAGCACCTCCAAACTTTAGTGAACTGGTGTAAATAATATGTAACCCTCTAAAAAACATAGAAGGGTTAAAGAGCCCCTATTATGGGTTTTTGAAAATGACTTCCATGCAGTGTTTAACAGCTCTAAGTAAAGCAAAATATCCAGCTAAGGCTTAACTCTGAAAGGGCACTGTGTTTAAAACCATTGATTCATCTATAAAAGAGTTGACTCAGAGTGGTTCAAATGAATTGTCGGGGTAACAAATATTTTGCCATGTCTGGGTGACGTTGATACTGAACTCCAGCCCTGCCCATTTGCTGTGCGCGCAGACCCAGAAAAATTTAAATCCTTGAAAAAAAGAAGACAAACACTGTAGCAGATCCTGGTTGAATCATGTCGTAAAGACGCTGTGCTCTGAATTGTGAGGGACGATTGGTGTTTTTTTTACCAACCCAAAGATGAGGCTGTGAAGAGTCAGTGGCTGAAGTTTTTTTTTTTGCAAAAATATCTCAGCATTATAGCCCCCAGCCTTGAGCTGTGTTCCCATCATTTTTCTGACAAGTGATTCAGCAATCTACAGGCATTCAATGGGGCACTCGTTGGCCGTTTGTTAAAAGAAGGATCAGAAAAGACTATTGATGTATGGGACTTTGTCAGAGCTAGACAGGAACTTTACAGAACACAGTTCTTGGATTAGTTTCTTCCTCCATTTCACAAGTGTTAGTAACTTGAGTGTGATTAAATGGTTGCCTCTTTGTATTCTCAAACTTGCAATTTATGTGTTAATTTGTGTTTTGTTACCAGCCAAAACCAGCTATGTCCAGCTTAAACCAGGCTGGTCAAGCTGGTTTTAGCTGGATTTATCTGGTCATTTTCCAGCCTGACCAGCTAAGACCAGGCTGGAAAGGGCTGGAAACCAGCCTGGAAATGGCCAAAACCCCTCTAAAACCAGGCCGGTCAACCAGCTAAAACCAGCCAACCAGCCTAGGCTGGTTTAAGCTGGATTTTTCTGCAGGGGTAACTGCTCAATGTGGCTTGTACTGTATCTGGTTAACTCTTTATTTTCTCATATCGCATCTAAAGCCATGTTGAAAATGTGACGTGCCACTTTGTTTATGGATTTAAATGCATTTGTGAGCTCGCGATCCACCTGTTTGTCGTTGCTATGGCCACCACCAGCTGTTTCTACACACATGTGACGGTCAAGTTTCAAAACAGTTCAGCTTTTGCACTGTGTGGATTAATGATGATTGTGTGCCATGGTTAAGAATAGAGTAATATGCTGGTGTTTAACTGCATTGCTTTAATGCACTCCTGCATTGGGTCACACATATACTCTGAACTCTGACTACTTCAAAATTGTTGATAAGCCATGGCGGGCATTTCTCTCTGTCTCACGCTGAATGCAGTGGACCAATCGCAACAGACTGGGTCATCGGACCAATCAGCGCAGATTAGCATCACACTAAGGAGGGGTTTGGGAACAAAGGAATCGCTGAACAAATCATATGGGAGTTGTTGGGATAATTAGGTAAAAATAAATGCATATTATAAGACAACAAAAGTGTTTTTGATCTTGCGTGCAAATAAGACTGTTGTTGGAGACCCCCAAAACCAAAATATGACCTTACACTCTTTCAAACTCCTATTTTACTTCCTTAACTCATCTCTACAACCTGTATGAATGTGTGTCTGTGTTAGGTGTTAGTTTCTATTAGATTAGTCAATAAAGTTTCATTTTGTATAAAGAAAGGTGCCTGTGCATATTTTTGAATCTAATGTCTTAGACTTAGATTTTGTTACCCTGCTTTAACATAAATTTGTTTTTAATTTTATAGCAATAGCCGTAGTTAAAGTCAACTGTCCGTTTGAATGATTAATTTGTTCGGATTTAAAGAGTGGATTCTTTTGAAGACCCCTTCAAATTAATCTTCAATTCACTTTGCATTTATATTGTTATCACATATTTTGGGCTTTAGAAAGACTAAAGGGTTTTATTTTGTGAAAGCAACAAAAGCAATAAATTCCTGAATGTACTTTATCCTGCTTATTACATGACTACTTGCCTCAAAACATTAAAATTAGACACAAAACATTGTTTTGAGCCTTAAGAGTTTGTTATTTCTTTAATTAAGTCCGAGGCTGACAGAAAGAAAACAGATGAATGGAACTTACCATGGACAGTCAAACAGTCAAAAACTGCACCATTACAGACAAGCCGATACGTATGAATATGAATGTAAGCATATGGATGTGAACGTATGCGCTG
Organism: Danio aesculapii; assembly: GCF_903798145.1. NCBI lineage: Eukaryota > Metazoa > Chordata > Actinopteri > Cypriniformes > Danionidae > Danio > Danio aesculapii. The sequence goes on from NC_079451.1 coordinate 8,521,544, forward strand.
ACAGCCAAAGTGATTCGAAGTTCCCATGTGGGCCTGTGTTATTCAACGGTTGTTATCTCAGAATAACATACCTTGGAATGTCACAACTGTCCAATCAGAACTGAGTATTCCAGACAGACGTGTAATAATGCAGCATATCATCTTTATACTGCCTTCTGAGCAGACACAGACCAGCTTACTAAACTAGGGCAACCTAAAATTGTCTGTGTAAAGATGACCTAACATTAATGAGAATAAGATGCGTTTCAAAAACATTAGAAAACCTCAGAATATTGAACAGTAATGCACATGATACCTATTTTTATATCAGGAGCATCTCAGTAGGCTCATCAGTTTAGTCCACAGATCACAATACTTAAAATAAACATTATTTATGTTAAACCTGTTTGTAAGTGTGGATGATGGCTTCATCTAATTGACTTTTTTTGCCAACTAAATCAGTTTTGTGTCTATGAGAGTCATGAATCCCAAGATTTTTTTCCATCCCCTGTCAATTTCCACACAAGTTACAAAGTCTAGTTCTGCAAAACTATACAGTATGAAGACTATGAGTGGCATAGCCATGATTACCTTCTGCTGTGCAACCAAAAGCATTGCGTCCCTTCCTCACAAGCAAGACATGCTCCGGTGACAGACAGACAGAAGGAAGGAAAATGAGAGGGATGTCAGCGCAACGGTAGCCCAGAGCCAATTAATTGCTGCAGCGAGTGTGAGTTGACTATAGAGTGGGTGTTGTGACCTTCTGACGTCTGTCTGAACTGCGCTCACATGTCCAAAGACTGAAGCGTCATTTGAGGCCTTCATCTCTGACCCAGACCCTCCCTGCTGCTACGACGTCTTTGTTCCTTCTACATATTTACAGAAGGAGCTCATGATAATTAGGCAAAGTAGTTTCATTCAGTCAATTCCATTAAAATGCCCTTTGTATGGGTAATTATTACTTTTTGCTATTTAACAAGGCTACTTGATTATTTTTTGTTTCTTGAGTAAATTCAGAGCAGTGAATCTCATTGTGTTTTTAAAGCCCACATCTTTTTTTTTTACATAATTATTATATGATATTATTGTTATATTACTGTATATTATCCTCATTACATTGTATAGTCTTATAGTCTGCATTGTGAGCCTATATTGTGTACATCGCATGTCTTTGGACTGTAGGGGAAACCGGAGTACTCGGAGGAAACCCACGCCAACACGAGGAGAACATGCAAACTCCACACAGAAATGCCAAATGGTCCAGCAGGGACTCAAACAAGCAACCTTCTTGCTGTGAGGCGACAGTGCTAACCACTGAGCCACCATGCCAACTTAGTATATATTCATGATTTCAAATAAAAAGTGGATATCAAAAATATGGAACGGTAAATAGAAATGACGTGTTAAAGTTTAAATTAGGTCCCAATTGTGACATAAAAGTCTAACTTGGCAACAGGTTAAAAAAAAATAGCAAAAGAAAAAGCCAAGACTAAGCTTTTTAAAGGGTCACAAAACCTCCCTCTTTCAGTTCAAGTCAAGAAAAAGGGAGGATTGGGCATGGCTGGCAAAGCAGGGGAAAAAGAGGGGGTGAACAACCGTCAGTTGGCTCACCAACTCAAGACCAAAAAAAATTATAATTTTGACACAAAACATGAGAAGACCCATGATTTTATAGTTTACAAAGTTAAAATGCAAAGAAATAAACAGTACGTAATTTAATGCCCTGCTACATATACAATAGGCTATTCATAATTTTATACAATATACAACCACGATTTGTTATATAATTATAAAGATAATCATGTTTATATAAACACTAAATGAGAAGGACACAGTGGATAACAGTACAAAATCAGTAGTACATTATCTCTCCCTGTCTATTTCAACCATTTGCCCTGCCAGCAGTGCTTAATTTGTAAATTGTGAGGTCCCGAAACAGATCGGGGTAACAGATCCGGCATGTTACCAGAGGAGGGAGAGGTTACAGAATATTTGGACAATCAAATTGGAGGGCCAATTTAAATGAATTACAGCTTGCATTAGTAGCTTTTATAGGGTGCATATCAGTACCGGCGCAAGCGTAACTGGCACTCTAGAAAAATGAAGGTCGAACCGGAAATTGAAAATCAATCGAAATAAAATAAAAAAAAGGGGGGGGGGTGATCACGGATGAAAGGGAGGAGTCGCGGATGAAAGTGAAAAGAAAGGGGTTGGGGGTGGGCGGTTGGTGGGGGATGGTTCTGTCATGGATGAAGGAAGGAGGGCGATCAATAAAATGAGGTGATCAGATTTCAGAGGTGCTAAATCCGGCTTTTTCCAGCACAAATTAAGTCCTCTCTGTCGGTAATCTGGAAGAATTTAAGCTCAGGTGAACACCGCTGCATGGTGATGTGTCTGCATGGTAACAAACTAAACTGATAAAGGACAAAGTTTGCCATTCTCCAATTGTCGTACAGCTCTCCTGACAAAAATGCTTGCTGCACACAAACAGGTTGGCTGTATTGGTAGCCCTGATAGCATCACTGGGATTCTCATAAGATAAATAAACTCAGTCTATGAATAATAATGAGAAACCAACGTGTCATCTCTGGACAGGCAGATAGCGCTACATCACCAATTTTGAACCCGCCCCAATAATGATTTTAAACCCAGAATATGAAATTAGCTGACAAAAGCTCATTATAATCCAGTTTTTTCACACAATTAAAGCTAACAGGTGCTAATGTTGTCTTAATTGATGCTCAACGCACACAAATCTTAAAATCTAAAAAAAAGAGTAAATTATTATACAATACAAATGTAATATGACGCCATGGTACCCAAGCTCAGTTTATTTTAAGTCTTGAAAATGCAAAACCAAACTAAGAACTAAAACACTAATACACAATAACCAAATATGGTGAACAAGACAGCTTAAGTACACAACTAATTAGGTCACATTATAAGAACCATGCAATAACCAAACAGAACTCAAAACCACAAGACAATGAATCAATAATAATGTGGCATCTGAAGAGGCAGAAATCATCACAAGACAAACATTGCATTGTAAATGGTATATTTTTCTACAGTACCTATAGTATGTGAACAACAGAACAACAGTAGTCTGAACTCACAATTTTCAAAAACAGTAGGAGAGAAGTACCGACAGGCACGTGTATCCATATTAAAGTATATGGAACACAGCGCGTTTTAAATGCTCAAGATGTAAGTTAATTTTCAAATAGTATGTCATTTGGGACTTATTGATACAGATAATGGTACTGCTAATGTTACTGGCCCAGTCAAAGACATGATGTCAACCTGGAATAAAACGTAATTATACATTTTAAAAAAATCTAAATCAAAATGAACATTAACCAAACAAAAAAGAGATAGCAATTGTTATATGAAAGCGAGAAAGTTGTAGTTATGACGTTTTTAATTCAATTGCTTTCACTAGCTATGTTTCCATCCGCCTGTTTGTATGCGCATTTTGGATATGCACATAAAAATAGGTTGATGGAAACGCCAAGACGTGCATACATTTTGAAAATGCACATAAAAAATGTATGCGCATAACTGAGTAGGATAAACATTTTATCTGATAAAAAAAAGATGCGCATGAACTACGATGGAAACACATTTACCAAACAAATTCCAGTATGCATATTAAAAAAGTCATGTGATTTTGTTATAAGAGATCATGTGATGATAAAAATGTGCGAGAATGGACAAACCAGCAGGCTGAGCACATTGTACAGCATCTGAAATGTTGTTTTGGTCATTCTAAGGCCCCATTTACACTAATATGTTTTTAGATTTTAAAACGCATACGTTTTGCTACGGTTAAACCTTCCGTCCACACTACCCAGGAGTTTTCGAGTCCCGAAATAGGAGCATTTTGAAAATGCTGAAGAGGCTATTTTGGTTTTAAAACGCTGCTGCTCCATGTCAGTGTGGATGGGGAAAAACAGAGACGTCTGCAAACAGAGACGTAGCTGCAGACATTCACTCTGATTGGGACTTTTTCTCAGTATTAAGTGCACAAAGTTCAGACCTGCATCCTTTCCTTCTAAGTTCAGACTTCACAAGTTTGACATTGAAAAAAAAACTCCCGAGGACACGTCGAGCAAATCTTCATAGGGAACAGTGTATTTTATAAAGTCAATTGCATCTGGCTACGTTGTTTCATTATCTTAACAATAAAGTTAAAACATGATATAAGGAACTGCCTCTTTTCATTTTGATGTTAATAGTCACCAAAAATGTTAACGTGTCATGTAGCTACTTATTTATATGACCGCCATCTTCACTGTATGCATATTTATAAAAAATGGAACCTATAACATAACTGCCTTTTTCATTTTCATTGAAAAATACTAAACATACACTCTCTTTTGCTAAATATCAGTTTTAATAACCAATAATGACAATCAATAATACAATGTTTATACAATATAGGAAATAAAGGCAAGCAATCAGTCAAATGTGCAGAATCAATGTATGTGGTTACATAATTTAATATATTAACTTATCTTTGCGCTCAGCCAAAACACGTTACCCGATAGATTAAAAGACCGAAGAGTCATTGAAAGACCGAAGAGATGTTAAATAGAGACAAGATGTATTAAACATCACGTTTAACAACTATAGTGAGATGAGATATATACTTGACTATATAGCGGTATATACTTGAATGAACTGTTCGATGTGCGCTGCTCTCATCTGCGGAGGTGTGTTCGAAGCACCCGCTGACTGCCTGGAGCTTTTATTAAATAAAGAAAATATTGACGCAACTTCTCCAACCACAGCAATTTCTGTTTTTACTTTTGATATTTGGAGGCAGATAATCAGGAAGTGGCGATTTTGTTCTCTTTGACTCATTGGATGTAAACGCTGCTTTATTCCCCCCTCTTTTATGTGATATTCCAGTTTTGCGCATAAATTTAATTTGCATCTTTGGATGGAAACATAGCTACTGTCAATTATGCTACAATCATGACATAGAATGTCAGTTTTTAAGTTCCCCAAACATTAAGGAATAAATAGAGAGACAGATAGATAGACAGACAGATAGACAGACAGACAGAGAAAACTATTTCAGCATAAAAGTGGTCTATGGTTTTAAATAGAGCAATCACTATGTGTAAATAACCTTTAAATAACCATATTTTTAAAGTGCACCCCTATCAGTGGTGTAAAGCAGGTGCTGCTGTGCTCCATTATGGATTTAAAGGTAGGAAGAAAAAACACAAGGTTCAAAATAAGTGTAGAATTGCTATTTGCTTATGTGCATCAATCAGAGTGTAAACAGTGCAAAATGGAGAAGGAGGCCAATATGAGGCCAAAATGAGAGCAGATGAATATTCTTTTCGTCAGTTGGATTTATAAAGTCTGATTTACCACACACAGCATCTTCGCTTCTGGGTCTTCTTTTCCGCTTAGAGCTAGTGAGAGTTGCATTTAAGGAATGAATGTTCACAACCTCGCAGGCTGAAAGATCCATCAAGGAAAATGCCAGCAAGGTCGCTCGCATTCCACAGCGCTTTCATGTAGTTTTTCATTTGTGCTCTGAAGCCATCTGCCTGAGATTAGGTAAATGATAGAGCTGCATTCATTCGGTAAATTCAGTTACACGTTATTAATGAAACTCTTATATCAAACTATATGGCTGGATTTAGTCCTTGAACAATGCTTTAATGTACATAACTTCAAACAAACTTGAGGTGGGGGGGTTCTTTCTGAGGGTTGATTCATAAAATTCAAGTCATACGAAACTCCTATCCCTATGAGAGTAAAAAACGTAATCTAAGAACAAAATTAAAGGAATAGTTTACTGAGCAAATTATGTTAATTTATTCATTCTCATGTCATCCATGATGTTGGTGCCTTTCTTTCTTCAGGAGAACATTACAGAATATTTTTTTATGTCCTTGGTGATTATTGCATTGGCTGTCAATAGTCAGTGGCTCCCACACATTCATCATTAAAGGGATAGGAAACTCAAGCTCAACACATTTGCATTGCCCAGGCTGTGGATAAATGCTAATATTATTGCAAATAGGTTTTTGCACAGACCGATCGTTTGCTTCACAAGACCGTAGTGTGTCACCAGGAGCCCTGGCTATTGATTTGGCCTTGTTTGGATGTCTTTATTAATTTGTTCATTAATTAATCTATTGCAGAAAAAAATTAAATAAAACAATTCAGAGTCAGTTCAAGCAGTGATGCTTTTTTTCATCTCTGTCTTTTTCAAAAAAGAAAGAGCAAATATTGGTCTGGACCCCCTGCGAGGTCGCGAGACAGAGGGTGGCTTGGTGATTTCCAAAAGTCAAATAAATTTATTAAACTATTACAATTACCATATTTTTATCTATAACCCACAAAAGATAAAAAGGTCTCACTTTATTTTGACGGTCCGTTTGTTGAATTTAATTTACATTGCATCTATATACCAACTAATTCTCATTAGATTATAAGTAGACTGTAAGGTTGGGGTTAGGGTTAGTGTAAGTTGACATGTACTCACAAAGTTTCTTTTAGTCAGTTAAATGTCTGTTGAAGGAACACTATCAGCAGATATTAAGCAGACAGTCTACTAATACTCAAATGGACCATCAAATAAAGTGTTACTGACAAAAAATAGTAGTTAATACTTATGGAGTCAACCTAGGGCCATATATACTTCCAAAATAAAAGAAAGTTTTGGAAACAAAAAATAAAGTATTGAGCAAAAAATAAATAAATAAATAAATAAATAAATAAATAAATAAATAAATAAATAAATAAATAATAAATAAATAAATAAATGCAAATCTCCAAAAATCGTAAAGCAAGAAGTACATTTTTGAGAAATAAAATATAATTTTGATAAAAAAAATAAAGAACTCACAGAAAAAAAATTACATTTTGAACAATGACAACAATTTGCAAACAAAAAAAGAACTGCAAATAAAAATCAAGCAGTGCAAAAATAAAAAAATGAAATAAAATATTTGCAATAAAAAAACTATATATTTGTATAACATTTTTATAGCATTGCCTTTACAAAACCCGTCCAGTCAATTGCAATGCTCATTTTGATTTGCTTTTTAGTCAACCGTTAGTTTGTGATGCTGTTTTCACGTTTCTGCACGTTTTTGTTTGTGGCCCTGGTTTGACAAGGGGCCGGAGTTTACAGCAGGCCTGGTCCTACTGGTCTGTAAGACCACCTCGGTGATACTGTGTCTCTAGGTCAGTGTTTCCCAACCCTGTTCCTGAAGGCACACCAACAGTACACATTTTCAAGCTCTCCCTAATCAAACACACCTGAATCTACTCACCAGAACATTAGAAGAGACTCCAAAATTTGAAGTGAATGGGTGAGATAGGGGAGACATCCAAAATATGTTCTGTTGGTGTGCCTCCAGGAACAGGGTTGAGAAACACTGCTCTAGGTGATGACGTTGCTTAAATGGAGGCAGATCCAGGCCTGCCATAAACATCCAAGTTCCCTTGACTCTGAGCCCTTGTCAAATCATTTCATTTTTATTTCTCAAAACTTAATTTTCCCAAATTTTTTTTTTTTTTTGCAGTTCTTTTTTTGTTAGCAATTTTTTTTTCTCAAAAATCAATTTTCGCTCAAAAATGTATTTTTTAAAGCAACAACATGTAAATAAAAAGCCATCAGCCTTTTATGTTTTTTCAAAGGATCGTGTATTAGAATAAATTGTACGTTAGCTTAACCACACAGATTGTTTTTATAGCACCAGGTTAAACTTCAATCAAATACATTAAAAATAAATACAGGCCAAAACTGAACACTGAGGATGATCTCTGAGTGGCGGTCTCCAAAATTAAACCAAGAATAGACTTGTGCTGAAAATATTGTGCCCACCAGACTTATTAGTTGAGGTTAATATTAATAAAATAAAATAAATATATGACTATATAAATTATAGCCTACGGTAGTTAGCCTGTTGCACTTTTTGTGTTGTCAATATGCTTGTGTTTATATAGGCCTATTGTGTGCGAAACATTTGTATATTTATAACCACCTTAGAGGAATGTGGGATTCACGAGTCACTGGCATTGTTATTTTGGGAGTCGCAGGGTGAAAAGTTTGGGAACCCCTGCATTGAATCTATTGCATGGAGAGAAATGAGAGCTTACCTCTTTATCAAACAGCTGCTTGAAATCAGTGGCATTTAATAGTTTGCTTGTATAAGAATAGGTTTTAACCACAGAGGTCTGATCTGTAGTTTTGCAGAATGACAAAAAATGATCAGTATGATGGTAAAAAAACTACATTTCTAGTCAAACCGTCCTTCTGCAATCTTATACCAAAAACGGAAATACGGGCAGTAATATTAACTAAAAATGTGGGAGAGCATTGCTATCATGTGATTGTATTGTATTGAAATATGGAGCAATTAAGAACTGATGTTAAATCAAAAGTAATTCACAAATATTTGATAATGAAATGATGTAGTGACAATAACTTGCTATGGTTAGAACCGAATTAATAACAAATATCTGTATAAAATGATAAAACATGAAATAATAAAAACATATGATATTAATTGTACCCAGCTTAAATGTAAAAATAAAGTTACCAGAGGCAGAAGGAGAGACACAGGGGGAGGGGGAGACAAAGAGAGTAAGTAGACCTCAAAGAGGCAGAGAAGATAAACTCAAGATCAGGAGAGGAGCAGAGCAGGAAAGCGCAGAGCAAGAAAAGAGACAGAGCAAAGTTTACCAACTATTTTGTATCTTTCGTGACCATGTGACCAAAGCCCAAATACTGAAACATTCAAACTGACCAATCAACATGTGACCACATCATAAAACCCCCAGAGACCACATACCAGGCCCTTATCTTATCAGTATCTGCCTTTGGAGTCAGTATGGACCTTCTTTGGTGTAAACAAATGCATATGATATTTTAGACTCTTACACTTGTGAACAGCCACATAACACAGATTTTTATAAATGGATGCTGAACAGGGACTGACCGTGTGTCAAAGGTATGGACACACACACCAAACGGCGGTATGGGAAAGGTATGTGCCAGGCACTGAAACCAGCATACAGTAGTCTACAGCAGTGGATCTCAACCATTCACCACTGTTTATCTTTATATTTTGTTTGTCATAAAATGCACAGTGCCCTGAGTGACAGCATTCTGGATTTTAGCATTTGTTTGTATGGTGGCTCTGGACTGTCAAAATATGTCACTAAATTATTTTATGGATGTGAAAAACTTTTACAAAATAACAAACAAAAGATTCAGAAGCAGTGTAAATGTGATTGGCACAATAAGAAGTTGATTTTTGTATGTGTAAAAAAAAGTGGGCAAAATTTACTGTGCAATAATATTTTATCTAAAAAACTAATTAACTATTGACTGCCATTATAAGAATCACAACAGGACAACAGAGTCAGCAGAAACTTACATCTTGGATAACCTGGAGATGAGTAAACGAACGAGAAATGTGTATTTTTTGGTGAACTTGTGACTCCTAATAATACTTTGATGATATATCAAGCAAATCAATTCAACTGAGGAAGGAATTGAGCATCATTTTTTTTTTTTAAATCATTACTCTTAATCCGTGGCAGGAAAAATATTTTCCATGAACTGAAAACTGACATTTTGTTTCTGAATCAAGCATCTGAATCCCTTGTTCACTGAGATAATCGTGCAATGAAGTAACCCATACACAATTATATTATTCATGTTACTAAATATTAAAATAAAATGGCGATATCTACGACATGAATAAACTAGCCTTCAATCACATTTTTAAATAAACCATGACCAAATAAGAAATAAATAATAATTTTGCTGCATAATTTATGCACTGATAAGAAGATTGCTAACTGTTTTCTCAGTTTAGTCAGTGATGAAGTCACTAAAGCACTCAATGTGTTGGGGGAAACTGGCATTATGATCAAATACATCAATATATCGGCTCATTCCAAACAGCTGTGCATGTTTGACTTTGAGTTTTGTTAAAGCAAATTGTAGATCTGTTTCAGAAGATTCAGTCTGATGTGGGGAATTGCTTCATTAAGTTCTCAAAAAAAAAAAAAAAAATCAGTTCAAAAGAATGATTTGTTCACAAACCAGATGTCACCCTAATTTGGCTGAGGTTGAGAATCAAAGGTAATAATGTTGTAAATGATGTTCAGTTATAAAATAGACTCTGTTTTGGTAAACCCAATGCACCGTAAGACCACAGGTATTAATTTTGGTTTTATCTAAAAGCTTCTTTGCTTCTTTAATGTCCTACTGAAGAAATAAAAGTCACCTATATGTTAGATGCCCTGAGGGTGAGCAAATCTACAGCTTATATTCAGTTTTAGTGAAACTTGGCATCATAACCATTTGCCTGACCATTTATCTATAGGTTATCATTAAATCAAACAAAGTTGCTTAGCGTCAGGAACACGATTCAACTTAAGAAATTCATCAAACAAGTTAGTTACTGTGAAGTCTATCCAACCCAATCTTATGAGATAACTTAATTTAGCCTGATCTCAAGAGGAAACATAACATTTTACATTTTGTCAAAATTGCTAATTTATACGAATTGGTACGAGTTTAGTTGGAAAAAAAAAATAATAATTTTTAAAGGAGGCATGGCACACAACCACATCCCTAAGCCCAACCGTCATTGGGGATAAGCAAATCATACTAAATTGTATGAAAAAGATTGTACGATTTCATACAAATTAGCCACTAAATCAAAAAGTTATGAGTTGCCGTGACATAGCGTTAAACTACTTTACATATTTTCTGAAAAAAGGTTCATTTGTACGAATTCATATGATTTCATTCATATGAAAATGTAGGATTTGTAAAAGGAGCCATGCCTCCAAACCCCACCCCTAACCCTATCCCTCATTGGCTAATGAGCAAATAGTATTAAAATGTACAGATGAGATTGTACAAATTTATGCAAATTAGCTACTAAATCAAAAGGCATGATTTGCAGTGTGGTTTTTCTGGTTCTATCATTAAATTGAACCTCTTGTTGTTCTCTTGCTTGACGTTTAGCAAAGCTGCTGTTTTATTCATTCATTGATTTTTCTCCGGCTTTGTCCCTTATTTATCAGGGGTCGCCACAGTGGAATGAACCACCAACTATTCCAGCACATGTTTTATGCAGTGGATGCCCTTTCAGCCACAATCCGGTACTGGGAATCACCCATACACTCTCACATTAACACACACACACACACACACACATATACACTACAGCCAGTTTTGTTTACTCAATTAACCTATAGCGCATGTCTTTGAGGTGAGCACCCAGAGGAATCCCACTGAACTGCGTAACAGACTGCACCTCAGAATGCATCATTTGCTCTCTCTCATAACAAGGGCAAACCGTTTTGTTCAATAAAACTAAAAAAAATATTCAGTTTAAATACACTGTTAGAACAACACAATCTCATGGTAATTCGTAACTTTTGATTTAGTGGCTAATTCGTATGAATTCGTACGATCTAATTTGTACAATTTAGTACGATTTGCTCATTCCCCAATGATGGTTGGGTTTAGGGGTGGACTTAGGTGCCACGCCTCCTTTTTAAAATCGTACAATTTCGTATGACTGAACTAGTACGAATTCATACGAGTTAGCCACTAAACTGACAAAACGTAAAATACTTATGTTTTCTCATGAGATCAGGCTGGTTAGAACACTGTTAATGACAAAATAAATCATGGTGCTGGTAAGTTTGTTTCACCTTTATTCATTCATTAAAGTCGTTTTATCACAATTAGTTTTGTTATGACTTTACAAACGTGCTATTCCCAGCACTGAAAGCCAGCGCACACGTCAGATGAACATTTCAGACATTGTGAACTTTGTGCAGAAAAATGCTTGAAGAGGACATTTTTAAATGCTTGCTGGATCTGTTCCTAACCTTTTTATGGGTAGTTTAAATTTTAAAAAGGAAAGATTTATTTGCATTATCATATAAAATATGTTACAGAAGTAAATTTTAACATGAAATAATCTATAGTAGACCATTTGATATGGCATTCATAATCTTTGTTTTGATTATGCAGTGAGGGGTTCCACCTTTCCTCTTGCTGGGGGCCTACACCGTTTGCGCTATGCCATTGGGCACAATGCATTTCCATGCTGAATAGTTGATCACATTTAAAACAATCCCGCCACACAGTATATAAAGCGCTATAATTTTTCTGCATTTGCCACCATAAATTCATATTATCATTTATTTCCTTCTGCTGTCCCCGGCTGGCTGAAGCCGTAGAGTTTCTGTGCCATTTATCAAATGGTTAATAGTCACAAAATGACATCAGCTTGAAGCAAGAAAGAAAACGGTTTGAAGGAAGCTGACACTGGCTCAGCAAATATTATAAGAGTGTTAAAATAGCTCAAATAAAAACAAATCCATGACTCTTCTTCATTGTGATATTTTCCACATCACGATGCTGTAAATGCTATTTGACACAGCAACAAATTTTTAAACATTATACAAAATGAAATCCTTTTCAAATGCGTCTGACAAGGTCAGAATGATTCAGTGAAACTTGGCAAAAAAAAAAGAGAGGCCAAAGCATCACTGCTTTACTTCTGGCTAAGTTTAATACACGAGATGATAAGGAACACTCGGCTCCAGTGCTCTCTGACAAAGTCATTTGATGAAGACAGATGGTAGAATTGGCTGCCAGCTTGGTTGCTGAAATCGCATTAAAACCCTTTTTTTTTTCTTCCCAAGGAATGGATTATGATATATGGGAGCCCAGCCTTGAGATAGTCACCCACTGCACTGACCTTGAACCTCTACATATGGGCCGGAGCTCATTCTCTCTAGCCTCAGATCCTCAGAGATCCGCTGAGAATTACTGTGCTTGTCATCAGTGCTTCACACTGTTGTCCTCTCCTTGAGACAAAAATGAGGAGTGAATGTTAAAGCAATAGTTCACCCCCCACCCCACCCCCCAGAAAAAGTAATTTACTTGGAAGTCAAGTCAATCTAGACTTGATTCTAAGTAACATAAAATAAGAAATCTGGACTAAAGGGAGAAAGTCTTAAGGAATTTCTAAAATATTGGGTGCTTAATAGTTTATTTACTTTTTCAAATATCAATATAGGAGACTGATCTCTGCTTTTGACAACTAAACTCTAAAAGTAGCTTTTACTAAGAGCTTTAGTAGATGATAAAAATTGTTTATAAGAAATACATAAATCAGTAAAATAACACTGTCAGTTACAAACCATTAGTTTAATTAATGTTACATTTCATTTGTTCTTTTAATTAATGCGGTATAAATATACAGCTAAGGAATAACCTAAGATTTACTAAATTTACAGCGGTGAAAAGTAAGTATTGAACACGTCACCATTTTTCTCAGAAAACATATTTCTAAAGGTGCCGTTGACTTGAAATTGTCCCTGGATGTTGATAACAGTCAAAGAAATCCATATATGCAAAGACTACAAATCTAATTAGTTCACAAATTAAGTTTTGTGTGATAAAATAAAATGACACAAGGAAAACGTATTAAACTCATGAAAAAAGGGAGGTGTAGAAAGGCAGTGAAAGCCCAGACAGCAGCTGAAATCTTTCAGTAGTTCTTCAGCAACCCTTTGCCCTTCATCATTGAAAATGAATATTAGCTGCTTCATTCCAACATCTACATTAGCAGGATGATAAAGATGAAACCAGGGTGCACATTTCAGCAAGACAATGATCCAAAACACAGCCAAGGAAACTCTTAAATGCTTTTAGAGAAAGAAAATCAAGCTGTAGAATGGCCCAGCCAATCACCTGAATTGAATCCAATATAAAATATAAAATAAAGATCAGATTTGATAGACGAGACCCACAAAACCATCTGTTACACTCTGAAGTCTGTGAAAAACTCACACCTGAGCATTTCATGTGACTTTATTCTCCCTATCAGAGGTATCTTTAAGCTACCATCACCAATAACACCTTTTATACAAAGTATTAATTACGTTTCAGTAGTTCAGTACTTTCTCCTTGTGCCATTCCATTGTTTTTACACATTACTCATTGTTCAGATTTTTATTTTTATGCTTGTATTGTTTGGGTTTTTACCAAAATCTGGTTTAATTCCATGCCAATAGCTCCTTTTGAAATACTATCCTTAGGAAAAACTTGACGTGTTCAACACATATTTCTCGGTCGCAGCAGCAAAACAATATACAGATGCTATGGGACCTCTGTTTAGTTTATTGGCGCGACCCACGCGAGTGATGCATTCTTTGTTGCAAGTGCAGCCATTGTATCTCCAGTGTTTTGAGCTTCTGTGAGGCGTTCTCCCCCATCTAGTGTCTCATCCAACCTGACCTCTCCCGGAAGCTCTGCGAGTCTCCCGCAAATTTATACCGGCACTGTGATCCCCCAAAATTAGTTAAAATACTCAGAAATCATGGTGACGAGAGTGAATGAGCAAGACAACAGATCGCGAGAGGCACAGTGATGTTCTAAGCATAACATTTCTTTGGTTAAATGAATAGAGCAGTGAAGATATCTCAAGTGCAAATCCCTCTATCTCTGAGTGATCTGCTGTGAATAGTTGGAGACCAGCTAAATATTTGAATGGTCCTGCATGTATTTAGGCCTTTTTACATATAAAACAACTGAAATGCATCAAACATACGCTCCAAACTTTTTCTTGATTGAGACATTTTGAATTCTTCTTTCATCATTTGCAGTGTTTCCAGATTGCATTGTATTTTTTCATAACAATTTTTATATCTGTGGTATATTATTTTCTGAGGCGGTTTATTTCGCTGTGTCGACCCTGATAGATAAGGGACTAAGCTAGAGTAAAATGAATGGATGAATTATTTTCTGTAAAGCTGCTTCTGGCCATGACACATTCACACCTAAATGGTTATAAAAGACGTGTTTAAGGGATTATATCCTTCATTTATTCTTTCTTACTTAGAGGGAAAATGTGCTCAATGCATTATAAAGCTTGAAGCATTAGAATCGGTGCTCAGTATCAGCAAACTACCATGACAAGGAATCGGTACTCAATTTCAGCTGCAAAAATCCTGATCGAAGCATCCCTTGCTTTGACCTAACTTGACTGTCAGAGCAGCAATACTCAATACTACCTTTTATTCACGGTTGCTTTGCACACGTCCTGTGTTGTTGATATGATTATACACGTTACAATGGAGGTATGTTAATATGCAGCTGTCAATCAATTCGGTGGGCAGGGAAACCGCACTCCTACATCAAGTTGTGGTTGGCCTCAAATTGGGACGCTTTGGATGCTATTTTAACATCAGGAAATTAAAAAAAATGACTTATTGTCTTTATATCCCCTCAATATGACTGTGGACACACTATACCTAGACACAGTTCTGTCCAAACAGCTTTAAAAAGATGATTTTTATCATAGGTACCCTTTAAAAGGAAATGGAAGATGACACTCTAATTGGTTTAATGCACGTTATGTTGGAAACACACCCATAACTCATTAAGAGAATAAGCGCAACCCTGTTAGACCATGTGCCGGGCGCAAAGTATATTTTTCCATCCTTAAAATAGCAAAAGTGGACTCAGGCACACCCTTAATGTTTTTGCGCCATGTGTTTTAGACTTTGTGCCTAGATTATTGAAATAGAGCCCTTTAAGGAGCGAAAAATATGCTCAACAAATGGATTTGCTGTTTAAACAACATGGTGCAAAACGTGAAAATTAGGATTGCGCTGGTCTGAAAATCACACCAAACACATATTGCGCCTTATTGTGCCAGGTGTATGATGGGGGCCCTTACCAGGGCTTTACATTAACACCCGCCAACACGCCAAATGCAGGTAGATTTCAGCTGTGGTGGGTTAGACAGACACTCTTACTAGCCATTTTGGCTGGTTGAAGATCATTTTTAAATTGTAGTTTTCTTAAAAATCGGGTTTGACAATAGAGATGGTCCAATAGGCAGGCGTGCAAATGTTATCTTAGAATCGAGAAGCAGCATGACTGACAAAAATTGTGTTCTCGCGCGTAAAAGTAAGCAGGTGAATACCAAATGAGAGGGAGATCACTTGCGTGCACAGTTGAAGTTGATGTGATGCGTGCGACTGTTTAAAAAGCGTGCGCGCTCCTGTTTCGTGGCGCGAAGCAGCCATGTCTGGAAACACAACTGCTGCGATCGGTTCTCTACACAGTCCTGCTGATTCCAAAAGCTCCGGCTTTTTTTAAAAAAGTGTCTTTTTGTATGCAGCAGCGGTTGCCAGTTTCGCTTTAGCCATTTTTTGAACAGATTATGGGCCTAACATTAACCATGTGCACACTGTAAACACACAAGGAATTTTTTTCACCTGCTTTCTTTTGCTTACGATTATTTTTATTAATATGCCTTAATTATCAATTTTAAAATAACATTGCTTAAATAGGAGATTAATTCCTCATTTATGTGTAGTTGTAATTCCTCATTTATGTGTATTTATGTGTAGTTTTATATCTAAAATACTAGAAAAAGTTGTTTCTGCTCAATTATGCTCCTTTCTGCAGACCAACAATGTTTTTGAAGTGTTTCAGTCAGGTTTCAGAGCTCATCACAGTACAGAAACTGCATTAGTGAAAATAACCAACGATTTACTCTTAGCTGCTGACCAAGGGTGCATCTCGCTATTAGTTCTACTCGATCTTAGTGCAGCATTTGACACCATTGACCATGGTATCCTTATTAATCGCTTAAAGTCTACAGGTGTCCAGGGACATGCCCTACAATGGTTTAAGTCATACTTATCTGACCGTTACCAGTTTGTGAATATTAATGGACAGCCTTCACAAATCAGCCCAGTAAAATACGGGGTGCCTCAAGGATCCGTTTTAGGCCCTTTGCTGTTTACAATATACATGCTACCCCTGGGAGACATTATTAGAAGACATGGGATCAGCTTTCACTGCTATGCAGATGATACTCAATTATATATTTCAACTAAACCTGACGAGACGTCTAATCTGTCCAAGCTAACTGAGTGTATTAAAGATGTTAAAGACTGGATGACCAACAATTATCTTCTCTTAAACTCAGACAAAACAGAATTATTACTTATTGGGCCAAAATCCTGTACACAGCGGATCTCACAACTCGACCTACAATTAGAGGGATACAAAGTTAGCGTTAGCTCTACTATAAAAGATCTGGGTGTCATATTAGACAGCAATTTAACTTTTAAAAATCATATATCCCATGTCACAAAAACTGCTTTCTTTCATCTGAGAAATATCGCTAAGTTACGAAGTATTCTATCCATCTCAGATGCAGAAAAGCTAGTCCATGCTTTTATGACTTCTAGGCTGGACTACTGTAATGCTCTGTTTGCTGGCTGCCCAGCATCCTCTATTAACAAACTTCAGCTAGTACAAAATGCAGCTGCCAGAGTTCTTACCAGGTCTAGAAAATTTGATCACATCACCCCAATTTTATCCTCCTTACACTGGCTGCCTGTTAAGTTTCGTATTGAATTTAAAATATTGCTTCTTACATATAAAGCTTTAAATAATCTAGCTCCTGTTTATCTAACCAATCTTCTGTCTCACTACAATCCAACTCGCTCTTTAAGGTCTCAAAACTCAGGGCTTCTGGTAGTACCTAGAATAACAAAGTCGAGTAAAGGAGGTCGAGCCTTCTCATTTATAGCTCCTAAACTCTGGAATAGCCTTCCTGATAACGTCCGAGGCTCAGACACACTCTCCCAATTCAAAACTAGATTAAAGACCTATCTGTTCAGTAAAGCATACACTTAGTGCACCACTTGGGGGCTTCCACACAGGTTATGCATCTTGTTGATATACACTGTGAACATCAGCTACGCTAATTATTTTCTTTATTCTCCATTTCCACCTGGGGATACTCTTCCCGAGGCCCTCAGACTATGCAGAGTCACTGATTCGAACCAAGACCAACGACGAGATGATCCCAAGGTTTTTATATCCTGGACCAGGCCGAATCCTGAGCAGCTACTGTGATGGTCATGGAAGAGTGGAGAACATGAGACTGATTCCTGTGACGCTCCAGAGACAGACGAGTCTTCGCTGAGGCCAGCTTCCAGCCTCCGCCACTGAGACTGCAGCTCTGCACAAAAACGTTTGGCCAGCGGAGAAATTAAAATGGTCGTGCCCGACTGAGCCTGGTTTCACTCAAGGTTTTTTTTCTTCACTTTCGCCTTTAGTGAAGTTTTTTTTCCCTCTCCGCTGTCGCCACTGGCATGCATGGTTCGGGATCTGTAGAGCTGCGCATCGTTGGATTTGCTCTTCAATATTTGGACTCTCAGTAGTGAATATTAAACCACACTGAACTGAGCTAAACTGAACTGAACTTAAACACTACAAACTGAACTACACTGTTCCTATTTACTGTGACCTTTTATGTGAAGCTGCTTTGACACAATCTACATTGTATAAGCGCTATACAAATAAAGGTGAATTGAATTGAATTGAAACTGGTGATCTGAGAGACCTTTAGCCTCAGACTTTATTATCCTGTTTAGGGAAACTAAAATTGCAGCAAGGTGCCGTACCACAGGCGAAGTCCCATGTACACATTAACAAAATATTACCACACAACATACAATACATCAGCCTGGACAGATTATTATTCATAGTTTTAAATACATGAAAATATTAATTTTTAAAATGTAATTGTTTTATAAGAAAAGTTTTGTTGAATAAAAAGAGCATGTGTATAGCTATATTTTGCTTGTTTTGACATATTATTTAAAAGTTGTGGCTAAGAAATATAATAATATAGTAATAATAAAATAATAATTTAAATAATATGTCAAAACAAGCAAAATATAGCTATACACATGCTCTTTTTATTCAACAAAACTTTTTTTTTTTTTTTTTTGGTGTGGTCAGAGGTAAAGTTTGGTAAATCCTTGGTGTTGAGCCCTGAAAAGTCATGTGAAATAAAACTAATTGCAATGTGACACTATGAAACTACTACCCATTTGCTCATGCACATTAAGCAAGTTCATACACAAAAAAAAATTAAATGAATGAGGAGGCATGTGGAGGCAAGTAATTTTAGCATGTCAGAGTCAAATTTATGCATATAAAATGTATTTTCTCAACAACAAAATTGTGGCTGGTGAAAATGCAGAGTGGCTAGTAACTTTGGAAAACTACTAGCCACTGTGGCTGGTGACCAAAAAAGTTATTGTCAAGCCCTTACAGTCAATATGTTGGATTATGAGCTATAAAGTTGCAATTATTAAGAGATGCTGCAAATATAAAGTAACACTACTTTGAGTTACATTGTGAGACATGCTGTATTATCAGTGTAATATTAATTCAATCTGAGGAAAAATTATTATACTACATTTCCTAGAGTTTTGTATGTAGCAGAGTGTATATATTATGCAGAAGCAGAGTGTAAAGCGTAGGTTGCCATAAATATATGAGCACACGGTTATTGACTGTGTATAACTGAACATCTGTAATTGTATATTTCGTGTACAAATCTCTCTCATAGGGCACATGCACAAACCTGCATGTTTCCCATGCTGAAATAAACATGCATAATTCAGTACGAGCGGGTTTTCTCAGGATACAGTGGATTCCATGCTATTATTTCTTTACATGCAGCAGGAAAAGAACGGAACAATAAATCAATCTCCACAAATATTACAGCACATTTTCATTATTGATGCTTGCAGCTGCATTGTACTCTAGTCAGTATTTGGCTCTTTTACGAACAGCTCCCACATAGAGCTCCCACACATTAAGTTATTATTCATTTACATGAATAATAACAGCGCGATTGGAGGATAGTCTGGCTTGTCTGAAGTGATTAGAGAAAAAAGCATAAGGAGGGTTTCATTATGCCCCAATGATTTTTTCATGGTGTGTATATATAACCTTCACATTAATATTTCACCTGTTTCACCCTGTGCTGGAGGCATTTCGATGTTCGTTTTTTCCAAGCCTTTTAATAAAGAGAGGCAGTTCTAGTTCAGGATAATTCATGATACAAAGTAGAAACATCACAGTGAACTGCTGCACCATGCTAGAAGAATGTATTATTGAAGCTCTTAGAAGCGGCCCTGCTATTGATGAATTATGAAGCACGACTAAAACTCGAATTTTGTAACTTTTCAAATTTATGATATCTGAAGTTTCAATGGCAGCGACTTTCTGTGTGTCATCCTGTGTGGCTTCCTCATTAATGACATTTTAAATGGTTTCTTTCGCACGCACTACAGAGTTACGCAACTATTGTATGCCAAGTATGCACTATATACAACAGCTTTGTATTGAAAGTGCTTGCTATCCTCTCGTGCTTTAAGTTCCTCTGACTGAAGTCACAGCTGCTAAGGTAAATTTTCAAAGGGGTTTCCAGTTGTATAGTCTTCAGGTGTGTGCTGGGTAAAGTAATGAAACAATAAAAAGGTAAAAAATCACAACGGAAAAGCATGTCAAAGCTAATAAAATAAAATAAAATAAAATAAAATAAAATAAAATAAAATAAAATAAAATAAAATAAAATAAAATAAAATAAAATGTTAATTTTAATGTATTTCTACAAATTGCCTATATAGTTGTATTTAAAAAAAAAAATAAAAATTTATGTATTTATTCATTTATTTTAATCAGTGTTGCCAACCATTCGGAAAACATGGTAGGTGAGAGGAAGAATTATATTTCACCAAACTTTTTCTTTGCTGAAGAAAAAACATTGAAACATTTTTTCTTCCATCTAACATTTCAGACATTTGTGCAGTATTTTCAATAATTTTGGCATAACTTCATAACACTTACATAGCTGAATTTAGATAAAAGAAATGTATTGCTTTTTAACCTCACTTCCGAATGTGTTTTCAGAAAGCTATATCATCGTCACATTCAGTGTTTGATTTCATTTGCTTTCTTTGCGCTCATATCCAGTGTTTTCATGTTTTCAGATTATGCTCACCTGTGTCTTGTTTAGTTTTTCTTAAACCTGCGTATTTATATATCTTAAGTTTGAACTGCTTTAGTAAAGTCGCTAGATATCAGTTAACAGTATACAAAACAATTCACTTACCTGCATCGTTTTATAAAGTCAAATCAAACATTTGGTATTAATAAAGAAAAAAGTGAAACAAATTATAAAAGAGAAGCAGATGACCCCCAATTTCGTTATTTACGGTCCCAACCTAAATAAACAACAACAAAAGTGCTCCAACTAAATTATTTATTAACATAAGGTAATCAGCAAAATCATTTTCTTACTTTGCACTCATATGTAGTGTTTCCATTTTTTTAAGATTATGTTCACCTGTCTTGTTTAGTTTTTTTTTTAAACCTGCTTATTTAAACACCCTAAGTTTGAACTGTTTTTTTGTAAAGCCGCTAGATGTCAATTAACAGTATAACATTTCACTTTACAACCCTGTTGATAACAAAGCAGATAAAACACAATGTTCACAAACATGCACATGCTCCGTGACACACTACGCAGGATTCCCTATGACACAAAACTGTCATGCAGACTTCACCATGAGTACCAAACTACTATTATGTTATGTTCTACCATTTCGTAAAGTCAAATGAAAAGTTTGGTATCAAAAAAAAACAAACAAAAAAACAAAGTGAAACCAACTATAAAGAGAAGAGGACGAGCTCCCAATTATGTTATAATCCCTACTTAAAAACGACTCATGATTCTAAGACAGTGTAACATAAATAAACAACGGCCAAAGTGCTCCAACTAAATTATTTATTAAAGGGGTGGTCAAGAGTGTGTTTTGGTTGTGTTTATTGGGTGCAAAACAATGTGTGCTCATGCTTTATTCGTAGAAAATCACATTATTTTTTCATATATCTAACTTTGATCAGCTAGCATGAAAATGTTTTCTAGTTCCTCTGAAAGACCCCCCCTCAAGAGGCTCTGATTGGTTAGCTAACATAGTGTGCTGTGATTTGCAGATCAGCTCCATGTCACCAGGCTCTTTTGCACAGTGTAAACACCATCAGTCAGAGTAGCTGTTAGCCGAATCAGTTTGGGGCTGAATCAGACAGACCTTGCTACAACAAAGCATTAATGTTAGAAACTATGCATGTAATAGAGCAATTAACAAATAAAAATACTCACAGGTTGTGGCTCACAATCCACAGCTTCTTCTATTCTATTATAGTTGGAGCTGCTTCTTTTTTGAGGAGTTTTTAGCCGAATCCAGCACTAAACTGAGAGAGATTCTGAAAGCTGTTCTTTGTCAAATGCTAGCTATATATATATATATATATATATGTATATATATATATATATATATATATATATATATATATATATATATATGTATATATGTATATATGTATATATATATATATAGCTAGCATTTGACAAAGAACAGCTTTCAGAATCTCTCTCAGTTTAGTGCTGGATTCGGCTAAAAACTCCTCAAAAAAGAAGCAGCTCCAACTATAATAGAATAGAAGAAGCTGTGGATTGTGAGCCACAACCTGTGAGTATTTTTATTTGTTAATTGCTCTATATATATATATATATATATATATTTTTTTTTTTTTTTTTTTTTTTTATTCTTTGGAACATAATTAAAAGCAAACTTTAAGCCCTTTCCTCTTTGTGTCATGTCCTTTGGAGGCCCAAACACAGAAAGAGAACATTTCAGCACCCCTGTCCACACCCCTTTGCTGTGCGGGGTGTATGCACGTGGAGAATGCACATAACCTAAAGCGTTTGTGATCTCACTAGCCCAGACATATTTTTTTGTAGTCCCCAAACTTTGTTCGCTGTAGGCTTTGCTAAGAAAGCCAATGTCTCCTTTGGCATTGAACTTTGAGCGTATTACATTCAGAGATGTTGTTTATGTTCACGCAGCTTCATTACAGATCAACTAAAGTTTTAAATATGATACTGTAGTGGACCACCCCATTAACATAATGTAATCAGCAACAAAATCCCAAAGACAAGAGATGGGGAGCCCAACAACATAATAAATAATAACCAAACAAACCTAAAGCAGGTTTGAACTCCTGGTACTGGGCGTGGCCCCGCCCTCCATGGCAACCGCTCATTGGAAGACAGTGCCATGGGGATAGACCAAACCAGGTCACTTAAAACGCACTGCAGCAGTAAAACTTCGCTTCTTGGATTAGCTTGCACTCGCTAGCGGAACTCTCTGCATCCTTTCGCCCCACTCAAACACTGCACTGCCATGTGATTGGGTCACCACGAACTTTCTGTGCAACCTCTTAAGTTACGGTCACACTGGGCTTTTGCTCCCATAGACTTCCATTCATATACTTGACTGCATGAGACCAATCGAGGATCAAAACAGGACCTCTCTGGACAGAAACTTAAAACATGGAGCGATCGCTCGCTTTTTTAATGTCTAATCATCTTGTTTAATCCCGCCCCTTTTCGCAGCGCTGTACGACAGAATTTCGTACACACAAAGCCCAGTGTGACCGCAGCTTTAAAGTTTTGGGACCGCAGAAACCACAAGAACTTCCGCAAACAGACTCTCAGCGAAGTCCGTTACCCCGGTGACACAGGACAACGATTCACTCACGAGCGAGTGAATTTCAAGGACATCACCGAGTCACCAACCAATCAGGAGCGCCATGCTTCCCCGAGGACAACCCGGATAGGGAAACTCAAGACTTCCAGCAGAAGTGCAAGTAACACGAACAAACGTTGTCTCTTGCTGATCTGCTGGTGCAAATTGATCTTAAGCAGTTAAAGATAAGCCAAATCTCTGCTTTTGTGGTTTCTTTTGTGGATGTGATTCTAAGATCTAGTAATAAGTACTAGAAGTAATTTGGGACGGTTGTCAACTCATTTTGCATCCTCTGAACTGCCTCTGTGTGTATGTATGAATGTGTGTGTGTGTGCGTTAGTTTGTTGTTTGTTTATTACGTAGTGAGTTTCATGTATCGTAGCGTAGCTCAATAAATATTTGTTCTCATTTTTTAATAACTGAGCTCTAAAAATTTAACTTAATACTGTGTTATGTTATAATCGTTGGCCAAGGAAATAATAAAAACAAGATAGGTAAAATATGATGTCTTCTATTTGCTGGACAAATCGTAGATAAGTGTGAATCTTTTAGTCTGATTCAGTCTGACTCAATTGAGTCAAATCTTCAAGATTCAATTCCTTGAAATGAGCAAATAAATCCCTGATCGATCTTTTAACTTAGGTTGATCCCCTACTGGTTTATATCGGTTGACATATCCGTGTGGAGTTTGCATGTTCTCCTGTTTGCGTGGATTTTCCC
Source organism: Danio aesculapii (assembly GCF_903798145.1). Taxonomy (NCBI): domain Eukaryota; kingdom Metazoa; phylum Chordata; class Actinopteri; order Cypriniformes; family Danionidae; genus Danio; species Danio aesculapii. The sequence continues at coordinate 8,545,745 of NC_079451.1, forward strand.
CATGGTCCAAAAATGTGCGCTATAGACGAATTGGGTAAGCTAAATTGGCTGTAGTGTATGAGTGTGTATGGGTGTTTCACAGTGTTGGGTTGCGGCTGGAAGGGCATCCACTGCATAAAGAAAAATATGCTGGTTATATTTTCGGTTCATTCCACTGTGTTGACCCCTGATTAATAAAGGAACTAAGCTGAAACGAAAATGAATGTATGAATATCATGTTTATAATCTGATCATGTTCTGTTTGCAATGTATTTGGTGTGCATTTTCATCTCACACCCAGTCCGATAATAGCCAAGTTATCAAAAACACACGCCAGCAGTGTTTTTTTATATTTTCCACAAACATTATATGCAAATCAATACAACTGCAAGTCCTTCCACCATTTTTGTTGTTTATATATAATCAAAAATCAATTTCACATAGCCGTGTGGATGATTTTGTGAACAAAATATGACTAGTGGGATATTATAATGATTATTGACATGACACAACACGACAAAAAAAACGAGAAAGTGACATACACTTCCATTCTGGCTTAACATACGGTTTAAAATAAGTTTAATGGCCATGCGGCTATGCTTGCAGAAATGCTTCCAAGATCCTTGAGGATATGAACAGAATATGAATGCTGTAGAGTTGATATATTGGGATGTTGAATCTAAGGTGAGTTTTGTAGCTGGCATTGCAAGTATTTATGGTACATAGATTTAGTCAGATGTCTTTAAGCCTGGAGCCGTATTTAGGAAACATCTTAAAGGATCTGGTTCCTGTTTGAAGCCGTCTCGCACTGAATCACAATCTCCAGACTGTTCCAGCAGCAGCAGCTATTCTTCCAGAATGTGCCTTGTGAGGTTTTCCCTCTTTAAACAGCGGTGTACAGCTGCTGTTTGTTCAAGCTGAACAGAGGAAGAAAGATGGAGGAGATGTGGTCTTTGTGACATATCGATGGGGGGAGAAAAATGTGCCCCCCGTTGTTTTTCTCTGTAATTAAAATGTTTATTTCATTCAGGGACCTTCCCCCCGCCCCCCCAACGAGCCAGTCAGCCAAACAAACACCTCTGCTCTGCATAGGTTTAGACTGAATATTCTCAAAGCTGAATAATAGATGGTGTTTTCTCCCTTGAAATTGTGCATCAGAAATAACAAAGACAGAATGTTTCTGAGACTAATTGAGATGGATTGCCGATCTATGGACCAATAAGCATCATACTCAATTAAATATGATTATGATTTCTGTTGGAGTATGCTCTCGTGACACATTAGAGCGCTTGTGCTAATAAGGATACAGTTTTGAATCTGGCTCGCTTCATAATCAATTCCATCACCTTCTATTTTCTGGTCTGTTTTTTTTTTCAGTGTTGGATACGCAGTAGATGTTTTTGGAATTTGTTGTTGGTATTATTTACTCCATGACTGAAATCTCCAAATTAGATTCCTTTGGCAAGCCTAAAACAATGCACTAGAATGAAGCTGAATGGTAAATGGGGGAAAAATATTGCAGAGTTATCATATGTAACTACAGAGCTTGTTTACACGTCAAAAACCCAGCAGGCACACAACATCCTAAGACAGTTATATTAGGTTAGATTTAGGTTGTCACATCAGGTGACCAAAATAATATGACGTCATTTTGACATCCAATAATGACGTGAAATGACGTTGTTATTTGGTTGATTTTAGGTTGTGTTGGAAAGTGACCAAAATCCAAAGTCGAGCCAACATCTTAAACCAACGTCATATTGACGTCAAATACTGACATTTATTCATCAGGTATGGCAACCAAAATCCAATGTCTGATAGACGTCATACTGGTAACGTCCACACAACGTTAAGCTGTAACATCATTCATTAATTTTCTTTTCGGCTTAGTCCCTTTGTTAATCCGGGGCTGCAACAGTGGAATGAACCGCCAACTTATCCAGCATGTTTTACGCAGCGGATGCCCTTCTAGCCACAACCCTTCTCTGGAAAACATCCACACACACTCATTCACACCCATACACTACGGACAATTTAGCCTAGGCAATTCACCTGTACCGCATGTCTTTGGACTGTGGAGGAAACCGGAGCACCTGGAGGAAACCCACGCAAACGCTGGGAGAACATGCAAACTCCACACAGAAACGGCACCTGACCCAGCCAAGGCTCGAACCAACGACCTTCTTGCTGTGAGGCAACAACACTACCTACTGCGCCACTGCGTCGCCCATGCTGTATTTGGTTGATTTCACCCATTTCAAATGTTATCACCAGATTTAATAGCCATTATTAGTGGTTATCATCTAATAGATATGGGCCAGTAGGGGCCTTCTGCACCTACTGGTAGGCTCAGAAGGCTGTTATCATCCATCCACATGGTTAATCAGCTATACTAACAGAGAAGGCTCCAGATTCAGATCTGTTTTTACATTACTGTGACGGTTGGGTTTAGGGTTGAGGTAGGGGTAGACGTTTTTAAAATAAAATTAAAGGGCATCTATGGTGAAAAATCTACTTTTCAAGCTGTTTGGACAGACATATGAGTAAGTATAGTGTATAGACCGTCAAATCGTTGTGATATAAACACATCCAGTCCTTTATTTTCAATTTAACAACATAAAAACTGTGTAATTGGAGCGGTTTTCAAACCGACCGCATCTTGACGTAGGAGTGCGGTCCCCCCGCTCACCGAATTGATTGACAGCTGTGTATTAACATGTCCCGGTAGTCATGTGTATAATCATATCAACAAGAGAGGATGAGTGCAAAGCAACCGGAATAAAAGGTCTGTTCAGTTCACTAGGATTATCAATCATCAACAAATGTTATCAAGAGTGAGTTTTACAAGTTTAAAATGTTTTAAAACAGTGCATGTGTGTAATAAATTACAGCGATTCACTTCAGCTTTACTTTATCACCACAGCCACATGTCAGAACAATTATAAAGGAAGATGCTTCAATCCTGATTTGTGGATGTTAAATCAGGTTTATTTTGTACATTAACATAACAGATATCCATACAGCAGTGGAGATTAGATTTTGCGTGCAAAAAGAGTGCAAAGCTAAATGCTCGCGCTGTCTGTGTGTGCGTGTCGTGTCTGTGCTGTGTCTGTGTGTGTGTGTATCTGTGTGTGCGTGAACTTTGTAACAACGTTGTGTGCGACTCATCAATGCAACTCAACAAATGCATCAAATACTAATGGGTGAAGTTCTTACTGTAGTATTTCTCACAAACGCTACTTGAGATCTCTTTCCTTCATGTCTGTCTGTTGTCTGACGCAGCCGAGGGAGGAGATTAAGGCACGCAGAAAGGCACGTAGAAACGGTGGGCTGGGAAGACTAGCCTTAAAGGAGCAGTACACCAAAACCACCTCCTGGTGCATAAATTTACAAAATAGAATTTAATAAAATGTATAATAAAAAATCTGATGGGTGTTTTGAGCTAAAACTTTACACACACTTTCTGGAGACACAAAAGACACATATTAAATCTGAAAAATGGGGTAACCTAAGTGCCCTTTAATGTGAAATAAAATATAAAATAAATTATACATTTTATAAATATATAAATAAGTTATATAAATAATTCTCGTTAACTTCCAGCCACAGCCGTATGTGATCTATAGCCAATTAACCATGTGGATGGATGATAACAGCCTTCCAGAGCCTACCAGTATTCGCAGAAGGCCCCTACTGGCACATATCTATCAGCTGATAACCACTGATAATGGCCATTTAATCGAGTGATAACATTTAATTTTGTTGGTTGAATTTAGGTTTGGACGTTAGACATTGACGTTGGCCTGACGTTGCATTTTAACATCAACTAAATTTTTATTTCCAATCAAAATGCAGCACCCCCATGACGTTTGGGTAAAATGTCAATCTGACATCATGTTGATGTCCTGTGCCTACTGGGAAAATTTGACAATGATTTTAACTGCACTCTGAAAACTCAATTTTTCAAAGGCACTGTTGTGTAATGATATTTGCAAAAATATAAAAAACACACACACACATACATACACACACACATATATATATATATATATATATATATATATATATATATATATATATATATATATATATATATATATATATATATATATATATCCAAAGACATGCTATACAGGTGAATTGGGAAAGCTAAATTGTCCATAGTATATGAGAGTGAGTGTGAGTGAGTGTTTTGATGTTTTCCCAGGGATGGATTGCAGCTGGAAGGGCATCAGCTGTGTAAAACATGCTAGATAAGTTGGTGGTTCATTCCGCTGTGGCAACCCCAGACTAACAAAGGGACTAAGCCAAAAAGAAAATGAATGAATGTATATTATATACAGTTGAAGTCAGAATTATTCGCCCTCCTGTTTATTTTTTGCCCCAATTTCAGTTTAAAGAAGAGAAGATTTTTTCAACACATTTCTAAACATGATAATTTTAATAACTCATTTCTAATAACTAATTTATTTTATCTTTGCCATGATGACAGTACATAATATTTTACTTGATATTTTCAAGACACTTTTATACAGCTTAAAGTTAATTAGGTTAACTAGGCAAGTTATTGTATAACGATGGTTTGTTCTGTAGACTATCGAAAAAAAGGGGGCTAATAATTTTGGCTTTTAAAAAATAAAAAACTGTTTTTATTTTAAGCCGAAATAATACAAATAAGACTTTCTCCAGAAGAAAAATTATTATCAGACATACTGTGAAAATGTCCTTGCTCTGTTAAACATCATTTGGGAAATATTTTAAAAAGAAAAAAAATTCAAAGGGGGGCTAATAATTCTGACTTCACCTGTATATAAATGTACAAAAAATTGTGAATAAATCACACAAAGAGCTTTTACAATGAAAGAGTAGAATATGCAATTTTAGAATATGCAAAAAAAAGAAAATTGATTTTGCATATTACTGTTGTTAATAAAAGTAATTAGCCTCTAAATGCCTTTCTATCCTGAATGAAGCTGCATGAAGTAAAGTATGAGCACTCTATTTTGTTTGCAACGAACTGTACCAAATATTCAAACGATCAAAATCCGATAACATCCTTAATATAAAGATATTATGCATTTTTATGTTACAAAATTATCATTCATCCATTTTTTAATAACTACACCCAGTAAAATGACAGCTGCCAGTAGTTCTCAAAAACTAGTCAATAGTAGGCTGCTTTTGTCATTTGAAATGAGCACTTTAAGCTAATTGTATGCCACAAAATGCACGTGCAACCACTTCACGCTGTCATTTTACCGTTTTCTTTTTTGTTTTTCCCCAGAATCGTGGAAACTAATCTTTCTGTTTTCATGTGTTTGTGCAGCTGTTTTCCAGAAACTTCACACATTATTTAGAGGCTAGAGCAGTAGCTCCCATTGTATCCGGACAGCAGAAAACAGCCATTAGTGCAGCTGTCATCCCGCATAGTCTCTTCCACTGAGACTAATGATGCATTAAGGAATATGCTTCAGGGAGCAAGAAACTAAATTCACCATCTCCTAAACTCGAAATGAATTTCTGTAAATGAAAACTCAGCAGAGTAGCAGGATCTAATGTGCAGTGGAGATCAAAATTAGAGAACAACTTACACTTTCCTAAACTTATTGCTCAGTCCTATTGAAGTTAACAGGAATGAAGGTTCTAACAGAAATAAAAAAAATACTTTTCTAAGCATGTATCACCATGTACATATATTATGAACAGTATTTAAAATGTAAATTGATCTGACATATGGTGGTAAATTCATTAATTATCGAAGAAATTGTTTATGGGACAAATTCACTTTCCGGTTTTTAACGGCTTGTTGGAGGTTGCCTATACGAAGGCCATATGTTTGACCCTTTCAGCAATTTTAAGATAAGTTGGTAAGTTGGTTATTTCAAATCTATGATAGATTTTTTTATTATTATTATTAATTGCTTTTCAACAAAGATAAAGTACACAGAGCAGGTTTAACACTAAACATTAAAAAAGTACAAAACAAAAGCACAAACTGAGATTAAATATATATGTATGTAATCATGTGAGATGTTAGTGTGTGGGTGTTATGGGCATTGAATATACAGTGCATTCGCAAAGTATTTATAGCGCTTTACTTTTTCCACATTTTTTAAGTTACAACCTTATTCCAAAATGGATTAAATTCATTAATTTCCTCAAAATTCTACACACAATACCCCATAATGACAATGTGAAAAAAGATTTTTTGAAATTGTTACAAATTCTTTGAAAATAAAAAAACCTAATAAAATCACATGTACATACAGTACGTATTCACAGCCTTTGCGCAACACTTTGTTGATGCTCCTTTGGCAGTATTTACAGCCTCAAGTCGTTTTGAATATGATGCCACAAGCTTGGCACACCTGTCTTTAAGAATTTTTGCCCATTCCTCTTTGCAGTGACTCTTAAGCTCTATCAGGTTGGATGGGAAGCGACGATGTAAAGCCATTTTCAGATCTCTCTAGAGATGTTCAATAGGATTTAGGTCTGGGCTCACTAAAGGACATTAACAGAGTTGTTGTGAAGCCACTGATGTGAATCCATTGATATTTTGGCGTTGTGTGTTGAGTCATTGTCCTACTGGAAGATGAACCGTCACCCCAGTCTGAGCTCAAGAGCACTCTAAAGCAGGTTTTTATTCAGGATGTCTCTTTACATTGCTGCATTCATCTTTTCCTCTATCCTGACTAGTCTTCCAGTTCCTGCTGCCGAATAACATCCATACAGCATGATGCTGTCACCACCATGCTTCACAGTAGGGATGGTATTAGCCTGGTGATGAGCAGTGCCTGGTTTTCTCCAAACGTAACATCTGGCATTCACTCCAAAGAGTTCAATTGTAGTCTCATCAGACCAGAGAATTTAGTTTCTTATGGTCTGAGAGTCCTTCAGATGCCTTTTGGCAAATTCAAGGCGGGGAGTGGCTTCCGTCTGGCCACTCTACCATACAGGCCTGATTAGTGGATTGCTGTTTAGATGGTTGTCCTTCTGTAAGGTTCTCCTCTCTCCACAGAAGAACGCTGGAGCTCAGATAGAGTGACCATCGGGTTATTGATCACCTCCCTGACTAAGGTCCTTTTCCCCTGATCACTCAGCTTAGAAGGCCGGCCAGCTCTAGGAAGAGTCCCGGTGGTTCCAAACATCTTCCACTTATGGAGGCCAATGTGCTTATTGGTACTTTCAAAGCAGCAAAAATCTTTCTGTGATCTTCCCCAGCCTTGTGCCTCGAGACAATCCTGTCTCTGAGGTCTACAGACAATTCCTTTGTCTTCATGCTTGGTTTGTGCTTTGACATGCATTGTCAACCCTGGGACCTTATATAGACAGGTGTGTGCCTTTTCAAATCATGTCCAATCAACTGAATGCACCACAGGTGAACTCCGATTAAGCTGCTGAAACATCTCAAGAATGATCAGTGGAAACAGAATGTACCTAAGCTCAATTTAGAGCTTCACGGCAAAGGCTGTGAATACGTATGTACATGTGATTTTTTATTTATTAAATTTGCAACAATTTCAAAAAATCTTTTTTCACATTGCATTATGGGGTATTGTGTGTAGAATTTTGATGAAATAAATTAATTTTATCCATTTGGAATAAGGCTCTAACTTAAAAAAGTGTAAAAAGTAAAGCGCTATGAATACTTTCCAGATGCACCGTACATCTCTAAATACTGTATGAGTTTTGAATTTGGAAAAGAGTAGTTAAAGAGCAGAGAAAATTACAATAAGGACTAAAAAAGCATAATAATGACAGAAAGCAAGGTTGTGTGTGAAAGAACAAGTGGAGGAGTCTATGAAATCTATGATTTCTAGAATATTGCATTTTTACCTTGTCACTAAGTAAATTCCCATAGAAAGACAAAAGACTAATGAATGAGTGATAAGGACAATATAGAGAATCTCAATGGTCAGTCAGTTCAACACTGCAGCTGGAATTGTACACCAATAGGATGCAGGAGGATAACTTAAGAAATGATTGAGTAAAAAAATTTGGTAAACTTTCCCTTTAATAGAAATTATATTGAAAGTACGGTTGGGCGATGTCGACCAATTTGGCATCGTACGATGTCTAATGTGAAACATCGCGATGGACGATGGCATCGTCGTCATAGGCAGAGGTGAATTAATTATTTATGAATTATTCATTAATTCATTACGAATTAATTATTTGTAGCCTACCATTTCAACTACCTGACCTGCATGGTCTTTGTTTTACCCATAAACATATCATAAATAAAGATAAGTTGCACATAATTACCACTTGTAAATCTTTTTTTTTTTTGTGGAATAAACAGAGTGATCGGTGTCGTTATAATGGCGTCCACAAACTTGGTCGGTGCACAGTCAACAGGAACCAACCAACAGTATCTCAGGTTTTCACTAAAATGACTAAGTACAAGTGTGAAAGCAAAAAGATTAAAGCAGTGTAGTGACGCTGTGACACTTTACACTTTTTAAAACTAAGACGTATCAGTGTAAATGGGGCCTAAGTGTGTATTTTTCTCAAGCGGGTTTGCAACGGGGGTGGAGGATCGCAATGCTGGCTCAGTATCGTGTTGTCTATTGGCCATTGGCGATGGACGATGGCATCGTCTATCAGCCCAACCCTAATTAAAAGCTCTGCAGTATGACTGCAGTTAATTGAAATTTTATTTGGATTTCGATTTTGGTCTCCAATAATTATGAAAAAACAATAATCAAGATAAAATGACTGTTCCGTCATCTCCCGCCCCCTTTCTAGCAGTCAGTAAAATCGTGTGCTGTGCATTTTGCAGCATGGGACATGTTTGATTTATTGAAGTGTATTTGATCCATTCATGTTGTTAAAAGTGCAAAAGACAACTCATACTGTTCTGTGCATGTTCTCAGCTTCAGAGACATAACAGAACAAAAACATATCAAGTCAAGTCATCTCTTTTAGCTAAACAGTTTTATAGTTCATCCAAAAATGAAAATATATAAAACTTTACTCACCCTCAAGTAGTTCCAAAACATTATGGCTTTTCTTTTATTTTGAAGAAAAATGAAAACTTGTAACCATTGACTTCCATAGAGGAAAAACAAATACTATGGAAGTGAGTGATTACAGGTTTCCAGCTTTCTTTAAAATATCTTATTTGTGTTCATTCATGAAGGTTTGAAACAAGTAAAGGGAAAGTAAATAATCCCAGAACTTTGATTTTTGGGTGAACTATCCCTTTAAGCTGCATGCCTAAATCATCAAATACATGCCAAAATGAGTTGTTGCTAAATCAGACATGGTTGCAGCTGGAAGTTAACAAAAATGATTTATATTAATTATTAAATTTCCTATTAATTGTATTTTATTAACGTCTTCCCCGACCCCACCCCTAAACCCAACCATCACAGTAAAGTAAAAACTGTAGTTGTACAGACTAGTATTTATGTTATCTATTAAATTACCCAATAAATTGTATTTTTTTAACATCTACAACCGTCACAGTACTGTAAAAATGTTAAATGTTGTTATTCAGTGTCATAAAAAATGGTGCTATATTGATGTACAAATCGCACTTCCGCCCAGCCATGTATCTCATTTAGATTTTACCGCCAAAATACTACCCTGGACCACAAAACCAGTTTATGTTGTATAGTTATATAATTATAACAGGCACAAACACTCTGAACTTGTCAAAAATCATCATAATATTATGTAAAGATCATGTTCCATAAAGATATGTTGTAAATCCACTACTGTTAATAAATCAAAATGTAATATTTGATCAGTAATATGGAGTTAACTTGTTAAGGTTCGGCAGCAGAACCATCCTCACTTTACCTCCTTAACCGATCACCTACTCCCTAAAACTTATTTAAGGCAGACTAGACCACTAGCACTGTTCTTCTCATTCTCTCGAACCCACCTCCCACTATTTCCTTGCTTCCCATTAACAATCCTTACAACACTCTCTTCCCTCCTAGGTTGAGTCTGGGGGTATAATCACTCTACGAAAATAATACAAAGACAGTACCCCCACTCTGAGTCTCTGGGCATCATCATAGGATGCCCAATCAAACTACCTACCTGTTCCCTGTTTATATTTTTACTTCCCTTCCCCGTCATCCCACTGTTCCCTTACCATCCCCTTCATCCCTACAATAAAGTCTAGCTTAACATGTGGTGTGGTCCATGCTGGTAAAAATGCATTGCTATGAGCTTAATTTGGATGACTTTAAAGCCAATTTTCTCGATATTTCAATTTTCTTAAACCCAGATTCTATATTTTCAAACCGTTTTATTCTGTCCCAACAAACCCAACATCAGTGGAAAGCTTATTTATTACGCACAAGTAAAACTTCAATTATTAAACAATGAATATTCCATTATTTCTGAAAAAAATTAAGTGTTTTCAAATTGTTTTCTAATTTTAAACTCCAGAATAGAAAGATCTACGAATAAAGAAGAGATTCAAATCGTATTGGCAGCATCAAGCAAGCTCAGTTGCCATCCCTACATACAATTTGCCTCTTGCTGAAAACATGACGCAATAGTTTCTCTACAGCTCTCGGTGTGGAAATTAACACTATGCTTTGACATGTCGCTTCTAATTCGGTCTAACCAACCAAATCATCTCAGCATGAGTGAGGAAATTTTTTTGGATTAAAATTAGAGTACTTGATACCTGTCTGTTTAATTGTTTCTTTGTGCAAAGCATGTGCTATATTTGCCATATTGTGACAGGAAGGAGCACAGAATCTATCGCTATGATCCTTGAAATGACTGCGGTGGATTGTGGGAAATGTCAGGGATTTTGAGTGCTTATTGCTGGAGTAAAAAAAAATGTTCCTTTCTGGTAAACATCCAGTTTGGCAGCCAATGTGAAGTCGAACACCTGCGGTGAGCCGTGACAAATCAGGCCGAGAGAACGAGAGTGAATGTATGCAGGGCTTCCAGACAATGTTGGCTCGGCAGGTTAATCCTGTTCATGAGCCTTGTGCTTCTACAACATGGTTTCAGTCTGTGCAAAATTGGCTAATCTTTTATTTACCTGAATATGTAAAGATGTTTTCAAATGCTGAACTAAGCTGTGGTTGAATACATAGATTTAGGCCTCTCAAAGGAACACTGATGTTTATTTATTCGCTGTGGCATCGATTTGTTTAGGAACTCGTGTGCTGATGTCTTTAATAGAAGCTGAATTTGATGAATAATATTTATGTAGATATTTTTTTTTCATATGAGGATGGGGAGAAAGAAATATCACAACAAGTAATAAAAGTGAATAAGAAAGGCAGTGAAAGGCAATGACAGAACAAATAGGTTAAAATAAAGAGAGAAAAATAAAAACAAAAAAATGGACAAACACAGTAAACTAATAATAATTAAAATACAAATAAGCATAATAAAGGAGAAAACAGACAATAAGCAGAAAGAAATAGACAAGGAGCACACTAGACATACAAGGATGGATGGATGGATGGATGGATAGAAAAAAAGAGTCATAATACAAAAATACAAAATAATGAATGAATGGATGAATGAATGAATGTAAGAGGGTGGGAGGAAGGGATGGATGGATGGATGGATGGATGGATGCGTGGATGGATGGAAAAATAGACAAACAATAAAATATCAAAAATATTTCTAAATACAAAACAATGAATGAATGAATGATGGGTAGAAAAACAGACAGAAAGAAACATCAAAATTAGCAAAATAAAAATACAAAACAATGAATGAATGAAGCTAGGAAGGAAGGAAGGAAGGATGGATGGATGGATGGATGGATGGATGGATGGATGGATGGATGGATGGATGGATGGATGGATGGATGGATGGATGGATGGATGGATGGATGGATGGAAGAATAGACAGACAAAGAAAAAGCAAAAAGCTAAAAAATACAAAACAATGAATGAGTGAATGAATGATGCGTAGAAAAACAGACAAAGAAACAACAAAATAAAAATACAAAACAAGGAAGGAAGGAAGGAAGGAAGGAAGGAAGGGTGGATGGATGGAGGAGTAGAAAAACAGACAGACAAAGAAATAGCAAAAAACTAAAAAATACAAAGCAATGAATGAATGAATGAAGGGTAGAATAACAGACAATCAGAACGACATCAAAAACAAAATAAGTACAAAACAATGTATGAAATAAAGAAGGAAGGAAGGAAGGAAGGAAAGAGAGAATAATGATGGATGAAAGGATGGATGGGTTGAGAAACAGACATAAAGAATAAGAAATAACAAAAAACTGGATGGATGGATAGATGGATGGATGGATGGAAATATATACAGAAAAAAGTAATAACAAAAAAACTAAAACTACAAAGCAATGAATGAATGAATGAATGAATGAATGAGGAATGGATGGATGGATGGATGGATGGAAAAAGACAGAAAGACATAACAAAAAACTAAAAAGTACAAAGCAATGAATGAATGAATGAATGAATGAATGAGGGATGGATGGATGGATGGATGGAAAAAGACAGAAAGACATAACAAAAAACTAAAAAAGTACAAAGCAATGAATGAATGAATGGACAAATGAATGATGGATAGAAAAACAGACAGACAGAAAAACTAACACCAACTAAATAAAGGTACAAAACAATAAATGAATGAATGAATGAATGAATGGATGGATGGATGGATGAATGAATGAATGAATGAATGAATGAATGAATGAATGAATGAATGAATGAATGAATGAATGAATGAATGAGAGATGGATGTATGGATGGATGGAAAAAGAGAGAAAGAAATAACAAAAAACTAAAAAGTACAAAGCAATGAATGAATGAATAAATAAATGAATGATGGATAGAAAAACAGACAGAAAAACTAACAAAAACTAACTAAAGGTACAAAACAAGGAAGGAAGGAAGGAAGGAAGGTAGGAAAGGAAGGAAGGAAGGAAGGAAGGAAGGAAGGAAGGAAGGAAAGAAGGAAGGAAGGATGGATGGATAAACAGACAGAAAAAATACCAAATAACTAAAAAGTGCAAAGCAATGAACAAACGAAAGAATAAATGAATGAATGAATGAATGAATGAATGAATGAGAGATGGATGGATGGATGGACAAAGCAATGAATGAAGCGTATTAAAACAGACAGACAGAAATAAATAACAATAAAAACTAAATAAAAGTACAAAACAATAAATAAATGAAGTAATTAATTAATTAATTAATTAATTAATTAATTAATTTAAAAATACGGACAGTTAATTAATTAATTAATTAGGAGGAAAGATAGATGGATTGAAGAAAGAAAGAAAGAAAGAAAGAAAGAAAGAAAGAAAGAAAGAAAGAAAGAAAGAAAGAAAGAAAGAAAGAAAGAAAGAAAGAAAGAAAGAAAGAAATAAGAAATAAAGATTGAAAGAAAGAAAGAAAGAGGGATAGATGGATGGAAGGGAAGAGGGAGATGGAAGGAATGAAAGCTACTGTTACAGCTACTGTTGAATCTTGAATCTCATATCTCAGAACTCTCTACATTTGCTTTCCACCAAAGAAAACAAAACAAACAAATTAAAAGCACAAGGCCCCGAAACAACATGAAGGCGAGTAAATAATGACAGATTTTTCATTCCAAGTATGAACTAGAGATGGTAAAATTGGAAAAGAGTGAGTCATGTTGTGCTCGGCTGCCATCAGGATTATTTCTGTCTCTCTATACCAACTAGAATTGGCTGGGACAGAATCTTTCTGACAGTTAATGTTGTGCGAGTACTGAACATTTCTTGATTAAGAAAAACACAAAGCACGCTTGACATCTCCTGATCATGCAGAACAATTTCATGCAATTTCGTTGTGTGCGTATCTTATCAAAGTACAAACATTCGCCAGTGAAATGGAAGCCTGCGCATGCAAAATAAAAAACCTTGCCTTGTCACTGAATTACAGTGGCTTTGAGAGCTTTGGGAGACCATAATAACCCAGACTCCATCTGCACTCACTGTGATATGCAACATTAATGCAGCGGTAACCTGATCCGAACTGTAAGCAAGCATAATTCAGCCCATCTGGCCATCATTCACAATGCCTGCCGCTGATCCCAAAATAGCAAAACAAAGAAAATCACCCAAAGACCCACAGAGACATCAATATGGGCATTAATCTGGATGAAAGTAAGGCTGGAGGTTCAAGTAAACATGATATAATGTTGACATTTCTGTTTTACTTTTTACAATCTGCTGCATTTTAGAGTGAAACAAGACAAGAAGTAGGACAAGAAGTTATGTTATCCGATGAGGATTGTTTGGATGATGTTGTATACCAGGTGCTTGAATAATAATACGCAAACATTGTATAGCTGCATCCCAAATGGCACACTATACACTATGTACTTAAACACTCAACAGCATAGTATATGAATGTAGTGTCATCCCAATTGGAACACTAATGCTTTTTTACTAAGCGGAAATTCAAACCGTTTCCCAGATGGCGTTTGACGGTTGCCAAACTAGTGAAATAAATGTCCAAACTACCAAATAATGCCTGCTTATGAGTATATCCGCATTCACCATGGGGAGGCGGTATAATCACTCTCGTAGGGGAATTTAGCTTTCACAATTCAAAATAAATTAAGTAATCCAACAACAGTGCCCGAAAGCTCCGCCTCTTCCGCTACGTGAGCAAAGCCGTTGAGTGAGTGGAGTGTCCAACTTTCCACACCTCATTTTAACAGTTGAATAAGTGCATCATCAGGGTGTTTAAAGGGTCACAAAACACCAAAACACAATTTTTGAGATGTTGACAGTATAGTACAGTTGACATACAGTATATATGTCCCACGCTGCTAAAAACCAAGCGGCAACCTCCCGCTCTCCCTCGGGAGGCCAATACGGAAGTAACTGAAACTGCAATTCATCAAAATTCCGCTAGTCCTGGCTCCATAGTAGAGCAAAGTGCAATTGAGCCCACTGTTAGAATAGCCAACTTTACAGCAGAAAAAAAGGTGTTTACAGCCTGGTACAAAGAACGATTTTGGTTCATATAGCTATTATTACCCTCCATGACAACTGTGAGGGGGGTGAATTTTTTTATAACTCATCCATTTCCTTTATATTAGGTTATTTTAAGTTTGCATAATTAAGGGCGTGGCCACTTGAGTGACAGCTAGGTCTCGCTGGTCGCCGTCACTTCACCTCAGCTGAATCCGGCAGTTTAGCCACTGATCTCGGCATATTCATCGTACTTTTGTGTTGTTTTATGTGGCTTTACACAGTCAACTGCCTTTTGGACTTATTTCTTACAATTATCAGATAATATGGGATGCTGTGTGCACTTAATTGTGCTCACAAACCGTTCACGTGGCCTCCGTTTCCCATGTGAGTAAAGTTATATACTTGTATACCATCTCTATAAATGTATTTGTTTTATTTAAGATCATTTATCATGAATATTTTTCTTTAGACCCGTAAAGCACTCCAGAATGTGACAGATTGATTGGCTGTAGACTATAGAACAGTCATCTGAAGCGTTGTCATACAGTGTTATGCTGGAGTTCATCAATAGTCTTGCATTTACTAACACAGACTATATCTGAAGTGTTTGGAAGTATTTCGCGTTTACCTCCTGTAGAAAAACATCATAAGAGCAATGTTTAGTGGCTCAATGTATTACAACAGTGTTTTTGAAAGTCTAATCACTTTATTGATATAATGTACAGCCAAGCACATGTGGTCAGAACACAAACGAGTCGCAGGTAATAAAGTATCAAGCGTTTCTCCCAAAGTAAAGTCTGTCTGCCAGGTCTAAGCAAGCTCCGCCCACTCTCCGCCTATTTGCCCTTGTTTGGTATCCCGCCGTGGGTGCGATGACGCGCGAACAAAATGGCGATGGTTGGCTGCGCCTACTTGTGGCTTCTTTTGCGCTCTTCAGAAACCTATGGGTGACGTCACGGATACTCCGTCCATATATTTTACAGTCTATGCTAAAAACACTATTAGGACACATTTATTTCGCAAAAAAAGTGTAAATTGGTTGCTTTTGCATTATTTAGAGCAAATTCATTCTTCTGGTTTGAAAAGAAATTCTGAAGCTACGTCACAGGGATTGGATCATTGTGTAAATTCCAGCGTGTAGACTGGATGTCTGTACCGGCGGGTACAATGTGTCGTCTTTAAATACCTATTTTTCAGTTACATAAAAGCGATATTCAAATAAAGGTGAATTGAATTGAATTAAGCTTTCAGCATTAATTCATGAGAAAGACTTGGTTCGAACCAATTAGTGTGCTCCAGGGGCATCGCTAGACCCAATTAACTGGGGCACATGCCTATCTATAAATGGTAAAATCAGGATTTGCTGCTCATTTTGTCATGGGGGGCATGCATGAAATGTTACTGAATGAAAGTGAAAGTGCCAAACTGCTGATAAAGTCAACAAATTAATAATTTGGCATATAATTTGATTACTGATGTCCATGTAAACACAGTCACTGTCTTTCTCACCTGCATGTGTGTTTTGTTTTGCCTTTGAAAAAAAAATCAACACATGCTCGAACTGAAACTACCATTTTCATGCAAATCCTTCATTCGCCACTCAACACTCCCACCGAAACAGAGCTGGATTCACCCACTTTCCGAACTTTTTTCAAACTAGAGGTGTGAAAACACCCTGCTGAGATGGGGGGGGGGGGGGGGGGTGTTCATGCCCTTTTAAAGTGCACTTATTATTTTTAGAACTTCAGTATGAATGCACTACTTACACTATTTATACTACAAAATGGCATATAATAGTGCATAAGTATGCGATTTGAGATGCACCGTATATATTTTACTGATTGGTTGACATTTAAAATAGCTCACTCACTGCAGAATTTATGACAGATAAATCTTATCTCTCAACAATTGGATGGATTACATTTCTTTGTTTGCTCTTTTGTCATTTTATTTGAATATGAATATTTTTTGTTTGTTTTTGAATCTTTGAAATATTTGGTATCGAGATGATAATGTAATAGGCTGACCAGCCATGTCTTTGTGTTTTGTCAATGGGGAATTATATGGATATATTATTATTATTATTACTTACTGTAGATTCATGGAATCATGAATGTTCATGGAAATTCTACAAACTATTAGTATTTTTAAAAGCAAGTATATGTCAATAATGGAAAAAATGAAAACGAGTTACAAAATCTTTAAAATAAGCAAAATAAAAGTCCACATAATTATATCCAAACCCAAAACATATGAATAAACGAATACTCTAATGAAAAGCCTCTGTCATCTGATCATGCTCGAGTGACGTCACTGTCACTGGACGGTAGCTTCGCTGCGTTTGTTTGGAGTTCGCTGCGTTTGTTTGGATTTTAGATTCGCAATTTACATTTTATCATAAAATACCTCCTCATTCACTAAATATTTATCTCTCCTACTTGGGGTGAACAATCCCCTAACACACTCATACAAACAAATCTACTTTTAAACGTTCTGTCTCTCGAGCATCCGCTTGTTGTTTGTAGCTTTAGCCTGCTAGCGCCGCTGGTCAGCTAAAGCTACCAAACTCTTTCACTCACTTATTTTCTCACTTTCTGGCTTTGCTCTTCACCTTGTACAATGTCGCTTGCGTGTCTGTCCTTGAGTGCAGGAGAGGCATCGATGGAGGCGCTGGAGCTGGAGCTGGAAGCGGTGGAGTCCCAGATTCGCTCGCTGGAGACGAAGCGAGAGGGCATCAGAGCACTGCTCTTAACCCGTACTCGCTCGTCTGAGGTAAGTGTCCGATACAACGACAATCTCCCAGTTTCTTCAACCCCGCGTGTTTCTCTGTCCAGGCCCAGCGCACCGAGGACGCGGTTCGCCCAGGCGTCGTTCACGCCGACACCCGGCTACCACGGCCCCTGGGTGCAGCCGCGTAAGGTGCTTGCCAGGTCCCGGGGCAGAACGTCTCCTCCTCCGGTGTTCGAGATCCCCACGGAGAACCGCTTCGCCCCTCTCCGCGAGAC
The DNA here is from genome assembly GCF_903798145.1 of Danio aesculapii. Taxonomy (NCBI): domain Eukaryota; kingdom Metazoa; phylum Chordata; class Actinopteri; order Cypriniformes; family Danionidae; genus Danio; species Danio aesculapii. The sequence goes on from NC_079451.1 coordinate 8,563,652, forward strand.
GGGTCGCGATGTTGCCATCATTGGCGACTCAATCGTCCGCCACGTCCGCTCCACTTCATCCAAAGGTAACAAAGTATGCACTTTCTGCTTCCCTGGTGCCCGAGTTAAGAATATTTCTGCACAGATACCTACTATCCTGAGCGCTGCCGAGAGCCTCGGTGCCGCCGTCCTCCACGTGGGGACGAACGACACCGGGCTCCGGCAGACGGAGATCCTGAAGAAGGACTTCAGGAGCCTGATCGAGACGGTTCGACGCACTTCGCCCGCCACGCAGATCATCGTTTCTGGACCGCTTCCTACCTACCGCCGAGGAAATGAAAGGTTCAGTAGACTTTTTGCTCTGAATGAATGGCTATTAACATGGTGTGAAGAACAGAAATTGCTCTTTGCCAATAACTGGAATCTTTTCTGGGAGCGTCCTAGGCTTTTCCGCGCTGATGGGCTGCACCCCAGTCGAGCTGGAGCTGAACTCCTGTCGGACAACATCACCAGAACACTTCGCTCTATCTGACTAGTAAGTAAAAATTCACAAAATTCACAATTTAGCCACACAGACTCCTATTCGTCCCACATAAATAACAGTAATGCATACCTAGCTAACCCCATAGAGACTGTGTCTGTTCCTCGTATTATTAGACCAAGAAACAAACGTACTGTGTGCTCCAGAAATAATCTATTAAGAATCAAACCAGAAAAAACACTAAAAAGTGAAAATACAAATTTCATGAAGCTTGGTCTCCTAAACATCAGGTCACTAGCACCTAAAGCACTTATCATAAATGAAATAATAACAGATAACAATCTTAATGCACTCTGTCTTACTGAAACCTGGCTGAAACAAAATGACTATATTAGTTTAAATGAGGCAACTCCTCCAGGATTCTTATATAAACATGAGGCTCGTCAAACTGGTCGTGGTGGTGGAGTCGCGTCAATCTTTAGTGATATTCTTAATGTTAATCAGAGAAACGGACTTATGTTTAGCTCCTTTGAAGTACTAGCGCTTAATGTTGTCCTTCCAAACACTATGCAAAAACCTATGTTATCTCTCGCTCTAATCACCATATACAGACCTCCAGGACCCTATGTCAATTTTCTAAAAGAGTTTTCTGATTTTATCTCTGACTTACTAGTTAAAACTGATAAAATACTAATTGTAGGAGACTTTAACATCCACATAGATGACGCTAACGACACATTAGGGCTCGCGTTTACGGACTTGCTGGTCTCACTAGGAATAAAGCAAAATGTTATTGGTCCAACTCATCGCCTAAAGCATACACTAGATCTAATTCTGTCTTATGGAATTGAGGTCACTAATGTAGACATTATACCACAAAGTGATGATATTACAGACCACTACCTCTTACTATATAAGCTGTGTTTACCTGAAATTAGCAGATCCGCTCCGATATATCGCCCTAGTAGAACTATTGTTCCGTCCACTAAAGATGAATTTATAAATAACTTACCTGATCTTTCTCTACTTCGAAATGCACCCGCAAACGCAAATGACCTTGATGTAGTAACCAGCAGTATGGATGCCATCTTTACTAGCACTCTAAATACTGTGGCACCCATCAAACTAAAAAAGGCTAGAGAGAATAAAACTAGACCGTGGTATAATAGTCATACCCGCGCTCTCAAAACAGCAACCCGTGCCCTGGAACGTAAATGGAAAAAAACTAATTTAGAAGTCTTTCGAATTGCATACAAAGACAGTATGTCCAGCTATAGGAGGGCTTTAAAATCTGCCAGGGCTGAGCACCTCCGCAAACTGATAGAAAATAATCAAAACAATCCTAGATTCTTATTTAACACCATCGCTAAATTAACAAATAATCGGTCATCTTTGGAACAAAACGTTCCACCGCAAATTAGTAGTGATGACTTCATGAATTTTTTCAGTGATAAAATAGAAGGCTTTAGACAGAAAATAGGAGATATTAAACTTTCTGCACCGCCTTATACTTCAGATCCAGTAAACACGCCACTGAATCTAAATAACCTACAGTGCTTTAAAATCATAGAACAGGAAGAGCTAGACAAAATTATAAATAGCTCTAAATCAGCTACGTGTATATTGGACCCAATTCCAACAAAGTTACTGAAAGAATTGCTACCTGTTATAGGAGAACCTCTTCTTAACATTATCAACTCTTCTTTATCTTTAGGCCATGTTCCAAATCCTTACAAGTTAGCTGTTATTAAACCTATTATTAAGAAACCACAACTGGAACCCAGCAACTTAGCTAATTATAGGCCTATTTCAAACCTTCCATTTATATCTAAAATACTAGAAAAAGTTGTTTCTGCTCAATTATGCTCCTTTCTGCAGACCAACAATGTTTTTGAAGTGTTTCAGTCAGGTTTCAGAGCTCATCACAGTACAGAAACTGCATTAGTGAAAATAACCAACGATTTACTCTTAGCTGCTGACCAAGGGTGCATCTCGCTATTAGTTCTACTCGATCTTAGTGCGGCATTTGACACCATTGACCATGGTGTCCTCATTAATCGCTTAAAGTCTACAGGTGTCCAGGGACATGCCCTACAATGGTTTAAGTCATACTTATCTGACCGTTACCAGTTTGTAAATATAAATGGACAGCCTTCACAAATCAGCCCAGTAAAATACGGGGTGCCTCAAGGATCAGTTTTAGGCCCTTTACTGTTTACAATATACATGCTACCCCTGGGAGACATTATTAGAAGACATGGGATCAGCTTTCACTGCTATGCAGATGATACTCAATTATATATTTCAACTAAACCTGACGAGACGTCTAATCTGTCCAAGCTAACTGAGTGTATTAAAGATGTTAAAGACTGGATGACCAACAATTATCTTCTCTTAAACTCAGACAAAACAGAATTATTACTTATTGGGCCTAAATACTGTACACAGCAGATCTCACAACTCGACCTACAATTAGAGGGATACAAAGTTAGCGTTAGCTCTACTATAAAAGATCTGGGTGTCATATTAGACAGCAATTTAACTTTTAAAAATCATATTTCCCATGTCACAAAAACTGCTTTCTTTCATCTGAGAAATATAGCTAAGTTACGAAGTATGCTATCCATCTCAGATGCAGAAAAGCTTGTCCATGCTTTTATGACTTCTAGGCTGGACTACTGTAATGCACTGTTTGCTGGCTGCCCAGCATCCTCTATTAACAAACTTCAATTAGTACAAAATGCAGCTGCCAGAGTTCTTACCAGGTCTAGAAAATTTGATCACATCACCCCAATTTTATCCTCCTTACACTGGCTGCCTGTTAAGTTTCGTATTGAATTTAAAATATTGCTTCTTACATATAAAGCTTTAAATAATCTAGCTCCTGTTTATCTAACCAATCTTCTGTCTCGCTACAATCCAACTCGCTCTTTAAGATCTCAAAACTCAGGACTTCTGGTAGTACCTAGAATAGCAAAGTCGAGTAAAGGAGGTCGAGCCTTCTCATTTATAGCTCCTAAACTCTGGAATAGCCTTCCTGATAACGTCCGAGGCTCAGACACACTCTCCCAATTCAAAACTAGATTAAAGACCTATCTGTTCAGTAAAGCATACACTTAGTGCACCACTTAGGGGGCTTCCACACAGGTTATGCATCTTGCTGATATACACTGTGAACATCAGCTACGCTAATTATTTTCTTTATTCTCCATTTCCACCTGGGGATACTCTTCCCGAGGCCCTCAGACTATGCAGAGTCACTGATTCGATCCAAGACCAACGACGAGATGATCCCAAGGTTTCCATATCCTGGACCTGGCCGAATCCTGAACAACTACTGCGATGGTCATGGAAGAGTGGAGAACATGAGACTGTTTCCTATGACGCTCCAGAGACAGACGAGTCTTCGCTGAGGCCAGCTTCCAGCCTCCGCCACTGAGACTGCAGCTCTGCACAAGACGTTTGGCCAGCGGAGAAATTAAAATGGTCGTGCCCAACTGAGTCTGGTTTCTCTCAAGGTTTTTTTTCTTCACTTCTGCCTTTAGTGAAGTTTTTTTTCCCTCTCCGCTGTCGCCACTGGCTTGCATGGTTCAGGATCTGTAGAGCTGCGCATCGATGGATTTGCTCTTCAGTATTTGGACTCTCAGTAGTGATTATTAAACCACACTGAACTAAACTCAACAGAACTGAACTTAAACACTATAAACTGAACTACACTGTTCCTATTTACTGTGACCTTTTATGTGAAGCTGCTTTGACACAATCGACATTGTATAAGCGCTATACAAATAAAGGTGAATTGAATTGAATTGAATTGAATTGAAAATGAGCTGTCATGTAGTTAACATGTACTTCCAGAGATTCATATATATCCAAGGAGACCATCAGAATAAATTGTAATTAAATGTAGCTTTTATTTTGAAGCGAAATACATAAAATCAGACCTCCAGGGTAAGATGAGTCTGCCGAACTAGCAAAGGAGGACCCAAGTGGCGTATTGTTGTTTATGTAGTAATTAATGTCTATTTTCAAATATATTGGTGATAATAGACAGAATTTACAGAGTTTAAGAGTGCAAACTATGCATGTGTTTTTATGGCAAAACATGTCTTTTTCACCAAGAAGGTCCAAACAAATTCAAAGGGCAGATACTATTAAGATCAGGACCTGGTTAATATGTCTGAGGACTTTAGGGGCTTTATGATTTACATTTACATTTAGTCATTTAGCAGATGCTTTTATCCAAAGCGACTTACAAATGAGGACAAGGAAGCAATTTACACAACAATAAGAGCAGCAGTGAACAAGTGCTATAGACAAGTTTCAGGTGTGTAAAGTCTAAGAAGCAAAGCATTAGTAAACATTTTTTTTTTTTTTTTTTTTTGAGAGAGAGAGAGAGAGAGAGAGAGAGAGGGGGGGGGGCACAGTTAGTGGTATAGCCAGAGAGGCAGTTGCAGATTAGGAAGGAAAGTGGAGACTAAACAGTTGCGTTTTTAGTTGTTTCTTGAAGACAGCAAGTGACTCTGCTGTTCTAATGTAGTTAGGAAGTTCATTCCACCAAATGGGCAGATTGAATGTGAGAGTTCGGGAAAGTGATTTCTTCCCTCTTTGGGATGGAACAACGAGGCGACGTTCATTCACAGAACGCAAGTTTCTGGAGGGCACATATATCTGCAGAAGTGAGAGCAGATACGAAGGAGCAAAGCCAGAGGTCACTTTGTAAGCAAACATGATGTGGTCACACGTTGATTGGTCAGTTAGTTTGTTTCAATATTTGGGCTTTGGCCACATGGTCAAGAAAAATACAAAATAGGTAGTAAACTTTGCTCTGCCTCTTTTCCTGCTCTGTTCCTTTCCTGCTCTCTGACTCTACTGCTATCAGGCTCTCTTTGGGGCCTACTCCCCGTTCTTTGTCTCTCTCTCCCTCCCCATCTCTCCCAGGTAACTTTACATTTAAGCTGGGTACAATTTATTATATATCATATGCTTTTATCATTTCATGTGTTATCATTTTATACAGTTATTTTGTAACAAATTCAGTTGTAACATAGCAAGTTATTGTCATTAAATGTTATGTATTTGTGTTTCTTGTGCTTTGTTTGTGTTTTTTTTCCCTCTCCCTCTCTCGCTCTGTTCTCCCGTATCTGCTTTCGTTATTCTCAGGTTCCGTTTATTGGTCGATTCAGCTGTCAATCATTTCCTCCCCGGTTACTTCGCTCTTACGTCATATAAAATAAGCAAAGACCACCTGTCATAAAAGCCCGCACCAGACCCCTCACCAGCCCCTTCCCTTCTTTTTCCTCTTGTGTGTTTATTGATGCATTGCGTTAGAAAGAAAAACCCTGTGAAGCGGACAGGTAAGAAGATCACGTGACATACATCTTGCAACACATAGGACTACTCTTGTGTTTAGTACATCAGGTTAGGGGTGAGTGCCACCCCTTGTACTTTTTGGAGAGACAGAATAGATAGTTAGGACTCGGAAGACTCTTCGCATGTTTGTTATTTTGTTTCATATATTTAGTTAGTTAGATGCTTCTGGGGAGTTAGATATGGTTTGGGTTTTGTTCTTTTCATTTCTTTAGTGCCACCTATGTCCCTTTTGCCAGCTCTTTTGTTTTTCCCGATCTTTGTATTTGTCTCAGTGTTGTATAAATTGTAAATATATATTTTTGCCTTCCTTTATTTTCTATATTTTTAATTAATTAATTTTTTTTTGTTCATTTTTGGGTATTATAAACCAGATTACAATTTTTGGTAATACTTTGGTTGTCTTTTGCATCATTCACTGTTTGTATGAACTTATTTTAATTGCACATAAATATCAAACCCCACTTTCCCCTAGACAAACATCAGTGGTTTGTAACATTAAATGATCTCATTTTCAAGTACTTTGTGAATACTTTTGATTTACATTAACACTTAATTGCTTCATATTGCAATAATACAATCACATAATAGCTACCCTCTCCCATTTTAAGCCATTATAACTGCCCTTATTTCTGTTTTTGGTATAAGATTGCAGAAGAATGGTTTGACTAGAAATGTACAGTTTTTCACCATTATACTGATGACTTTCTAGTCATTCGGCAAAACTACAGTTCGAACCGCTGAAGTTAAAAAACCCATCCTTACAAAAGAATATATTAATAATAAAAATAAGTAGAATCAAACTAATCTCACAAGTTGTAGTCATCTTAAAATATTAAGTTAAAAAAAAGTTGAAACATTAACTTATTTTAATAAATTACATTCACATAAAAACATCTTCCCGTGACCCATTGTTCATCATCATATATATTCATCACACTTACGGGAGGAGGAAATCAAATGCATGATATTAGAGTGTATTTGCGCAGTCAAGATTTCCTTAAAGGGGACCTATTATGCAAAAATGACTTTGTACATGTCATCAGACTGGGAAAGACCCATGCAATAGTGACAATCTATCCGTCATTAGCATAGACAGCCCTGAGTGAGAAGCAGCCATTTTGAATCTGCCACTATGGTGGCGCAAAGGCATTTCTAGCCCCAACTTCATTTCAAAAGAGGGGTGGGAGCACAAGCTTATTTGAATTTAAACCGACAGTCACCAAAATGGCACAATTTGGATCAAAGCCTAAAAGGAGCAGATTCAAAGAGTTAGAAAACATTATTTATGGGGTATTCTGAGCTGAAACTTTACATACACACACTAGTGACATTAGAGACATATTTTACATCTTAGCATAATAGGTGCCCTTTAAATTATGTTTAAAATCTACAGTACATGTAATGAACAATTATTTTTATGTAGTTTCAAACATTAGTCATGGTCTAACTAACAACCAGCTTATATGAGCTACACTCCAGTCACAAAAATAGATACTAATAAATATTATAGTACATATTTTGTGTTTTACCTCTCCTTAAAAGCACCAGTCAAATGAAAAAAAACTGTTGAAAATGCTATTTGCACCTTAGAAATACTGTAGTACGGCAGTGTTTGAATGCAATGCATGTTTAATAGTTTTTTTTTTTTATAAATCTGCAAGATAACAAAGCATAAAAAAAAAGATTGAATTCCTCAAAAATTCTCTCAAGCCCCGGGGTCTGATAGTTCTAATGTTTTATGTTCATGGAAATCACTATAATTTATAAACAAGAACGAATAAAAGGCTGTTTTAATGAATTCAGATGTAAATTATGAACTCAGTGGGTGAGTAATAAATACCAAACTTAGCATGACACTAGAAAAGTGGCTCCATAAAGGGTGCGTAGACATTACTAAATCTTTGATAAATGCAAATCTATGTAAATCTATGAGAGGAAGCTCTCGCTCACTGTTTTCTTCCCTCACCCTTGCTTCGCCGAGGGCTGAAATACGTCTACAATCAGAAAAGAGTCACTGCCAGGCAGATCTAAACAAGGTCTCCTTGTCTGAGGCCTCTGCAGTTTTTAGTGTCAGAACATGCTGACGTTGCATATCGGTGTAAAAGACACACGCTTGGTGACAATACGTCAGAGCTGCTGTCAGCGAGCAGCTAATTTCCCATCTGTATTCATGCTGCCTGTTCAGGTGAGGGATAACTCTGAACATCCTGCACTGCGAGATTTAACTGCCAGCTAATTCATTCGTATGACAACAGCAAACCAATCTGTGGTTAGTTATCTGGTTGTTTGGAGTCAACGGCGCTAGTAGCTAATTCATTTACAACAAAAGCAGAATGCTGTAGCATTAAACAATGGATCAAGAGTGAATAGTAACAGGAAAACAAAGCTTGTTCAGAAATTGAAAATGCTTTCATTTCCTCCGTCAATGATTCATTATAACTATAAGCAGTGTACAAAATTAGTTATAAAGTAACTAGTTACACTAATTAAATTACTTATCTGTTAAGAAAAGGGTTCTTTTTAATTTAATTACATATATAATGTACACTCACCGGCCACTTTATTAGGTACACCTTACTAGTACAGGGTTGGACCCCATTTTATCTTCAGAACTGTCTCAACCCTTCGTGGCACAGATTCAACAAGATACTGGAAATATTCCTCAGAGATTTTGGTCCATATTGACATGACAGCTTCAAGCTGTTGCTGCAGATTTGTCGGCTGCACATCCATGATGCGAATCTCCCGTTCCAACACATCCCAAAGATGCTCTATTGCAGTGTTTCTCAACTGGTGGGTTGCGACCCAAAAGTGGGTCGCGGGAACATTTTCAATGGGTCGCGGAGTGTGTGGTCAAGTTAAATTTGTAACTTATTTTGCTTATAGCAGACTTTTATTTTGAAATGTGTTCACGGAAACCGTACCATTTGACATGTGAAATTTTATTTAATTATAGCAACAAATATGTCGAAACGCCAAGTATGACCCTGAATAGTAAAGTATGGATTTACATATATTGATGACAAAAATGGCTTCAAACCTAAATTAAAACAACATTTAGAAACCAAACATCCCGGTTGCAAGGACAAACCTGTGGACTATTTTCAAAGATGACTCCAAGAGCTGAGGGCATCACAAAAGTCCATACATTTGTTAAATGACAGCAATAAAATATTCTTTATTTGTAAGTCTTGGTGATTTTATTATGATTTATCTGTCACTACTTGTGTATGTTAACAAATAAATACAAATTAATTATAATTCCTAAAATTATATTATAGTTCCTAAAAATTTGGCTTGATGACCATGTAAAAATGTGGCTCCCACGGCCAAACCAGTTGAGAGCCAATGCTCTATTGGATTGAGCTCTGGTGACTGTGGAGGCAATTTGAGTACAGTGAACTGATTGTCATGTTCAAGAAAACAGTCTGAGATGATTCGTGCTTCATAAAATGGCATGTTATCCTGCTGGAAGTAGCAATTGGTACTAATGGGCCCAAAGTGTGCCAAGAAACTATCCCCTACACCATTACACCACCACCACCAGCCTGAACTGCTGATACAAGGCAGGATGGATCCATGCTTTTATGTTATTGACGCCAAATTCTGGCTCTACCATCTGAATATCGCAGCAGAAATCAAGACTGTGCGCCCACAGAACTGCCCCTCACTGGATATTTTCTATTTTTTTCGGACCATTCTCTGTAAACCCTAGAGATGGCTGTGCATGAAATTCTATACAGGTTAAAGTGACATTTAAAGGCTTAACTAGGTTAATTAGGTTAACTAGGCAGGTTAGGGTAATTAGGCAAGTTATTTTATAACGATGGTTTGTTCTGTAGACTATCGAAAAAACATATATAGCTTAAAGGGGCTGATAGTTTTGTCCTTAAATGTTAGTTTTTTTTTTATTAAAAACTGCTTTTATCCCAGCCGAAATGAAACAAATATGACTTTCTCCAAAAGAAAAAATATTATCAGACATACTGTGAAAATTTTCTTGCTCTGTAAAACATGATTAAGAAAATATTTGAAAAAAAAAATCAAAGGGGGCTCATAATTCTGACTTCAACTATATATACGGTTGAAGTCAGAATTATTACCCCCCTTTGAATTTTTTTTTCTTTTTTAAATATTTCCGAATATTTTCAAAATGATGTTTAACAGAGCAAGGAAATTTTCACAGTATGTCTGATAATATTTTCTCTTCTGGAGAGAGTCTTATTTGTATATATTGTTTATATATATATATATTGTTTATATATATATATTGTTTATATATATATATATATATATATATATATATATATATATATATATATACATATATATATATATATATATATATATATACATATATATATACATATATATATATATATATATATATATATATATATATATATATATATATATATATATATATATATATATATATATATATGTATCAAAAAATCTAAAGTTGTTGGAGCAACAAATTAACATAAAAGTACAAATAAATGAAAACCTGCTTTGGATCCTGAACTACAGTCAACTGGCAAATAACAAATATTTATTCAAAATGTATTCATGACTATATTAATAGTTAACTGCACAATGAAGAAGTGAAAAACTAGTGTTAATTAATAAAAATTCCAGGGAAATCTTAGGAGCAAAAATGGAGCAAACAACATTGACAAAACAATAACTAGCCATGAACTGGAGGAAGACACAAAGCTTAAATACAAATAGGGCAATTAGATCAAACAGGTGTGTAGAACTAATGGAATAAAAAGCTATTTAATTCTCTCAGAACAAAGAAAAAAAATCCCAAACATTCAAATGTAACCTATGAAAAGAAAAAAGCACATGGTGCTAAATTTTTATCACCTTAGATAATGTGAAATGACAGTTTTTTTTTGTCAAAGAATTATTAAATCTAATCTGTAAAGAGTCTTAATGGCCCCAAACAATTGGGAAAAGTCCAAAATGTAATACCTTTGTTGCTATGAGTAACTCTTCAAAGTCCTGCATAATGACCTCATGTACAGTAGTGCTTTCTGCTTAAAGCCAAATGAGTCTCTAAATCTCCAGTAGTAGGATGTGATCCAGTTCCTGCAGAAGGGCCTGATTAACTTGTTGGCCAATGTGAGTGGGTCACATCTCCATTTTGGAATAGTGTGTCAGTTCTGCTCTAAAGTGGCCGCTCGAGGGCAGCCAGATTTTGGACAGTCATTTATCCTGCCAGTCTCCTCAAAACTGCAATGCTGAAACCGTTTACAATAACTCAAACCAAAGGCCCTTTCCCTCTGCTAAAACACACAAGAACCATTTAATAGTGTGTTTGCTCAATACCCCAAGTCAAAAGAGCCACGGAATATTGTTTTTGCAAAGTTATGGGTTTGAAAAGCTCTGCAAGGGCCATTGACATATAGTGCAGTATATGTGACAAAATAATAGCTTGATATGAGAGAAGCTGCTTCAATCAATTCCACAATATCATCAGTGTTTCAAGAGTCAGATAATACCATGCAGAAAAAGGTAGGCTCGGGTCATAAATATCTTATTCTGTTCCTCTGACCATTTTGAAGTGGATAATGATCCGGTATATTCCAGGAAAAGGGATCGGTGAAGCAAATGAGAAATGACTCTCAAGACCCTCTCGCACTGCATAGATTGCGTCGTTTTCATTCGGATTTTTAGAGGACATCTGGGTTTTCTTCAACTGCTAATGCATCATCGCAAACAGCATCTGAAAATGTCTGCTTTGTGTTAATGAGGATTTTTTTTTTCCTTCAGAAATACAAAAACAACAGCTTTACTAAACCACTGAATAAATCATGCATGCTTTATTACCCCAGTGAAAGATTTGAACTTACTGGTTGACGATTGAGGTTTTAGATTTGGCAAACAAGGCAGACTCCTTTTTTAAAACTAATAAATATAATAAATAATATCGAGGCTTACTCTTGTAAAATCAGAAATATGTGTTAAATTTTTAAAAGTTATTAGATTTGTAACTGAATCTCCATGCAAAATTAATGGATAAAGCAAACATCATCCAAGGCATTTTGAATAATCGTAAATAATTTGAAAGCATCCTCCACCACATAAAAGAGTAGAATTAATTGAAATTATAAGACTTGAATTTTTTCCTTTAAGAAAATATATATATATAAAAACATTATCTTGTTAGGCCATATCATTTCTGCACCAATATCACAGTATGTGCATCTTCAACAGTCACATCGCAAGACCTGCAATGTCAAATTGGGTTTATAATTAACCAGGAACCACAGGTCAGGAGTCAAAGTTTAATTTGGATGTGTTTTTAAAGGTGTGGTATGCAAGTTTGACACCCAGTGGTTGACCTAGGTATTGCACTCCTGGTTCAAAACACATTTTCACACAGCCTCTCCTCTGATGACTACACGCAAGCGCAGGTTGCCAGCTTGATGACATAAACAGGTGCGAGTCTGACTAGTGAGGCTAAAGGCTGATTTAAATCACGTTTTAAATAAAAGCAACAGCACATGATGAAAGAAATATTTTTCATATTAAAAGGAGTCTTTTTCTAACCAACACTTGACTATATTTTAGAAACGGCTTCTATTTCTTGTGGCTGAACAACAGTATACTGACAATATGAGCTGTATTTCAGCTTCATCTGTGTCTTTCTCTATCACTGACTTTTGTTTATCTGATATAACGCAGAAGCAAGCAGACACGTACATAGATGGGGAGAAGCAGCTCATTCGCATTTAAAGCCTCTGGAGGCTATAATAAATTAAAATATTTTAAGCAAACTTTTTTGGTCACAAGAATTTATGTTTGTAGCTTTAACAAAGATTAGTTTTATTTAATTGTTTATACAATTCAAACTATATATATATATATATATATATATATATATATATATATATATATATATATATATTATTATTGAGTTTCTGTACCTTAGTATAATAGTCTGGTAGTCAGTATCTTTGTTCTGTTGTACTCATCTATGCTTGTAATTAGTTTACTATATATTATGCAGATGCACTCCTCTACAAAATCACAATCAATGTAAAATTAGGAATTCTTTACAAATCATTTAAAATTTTATTCATATCACAATAAATATTGCAGAAAAACTAAATACCACAATGTCAGGTTTTTTCCCCAATATCGTTCAGACCTAATCTCGAGAGAAGTTGTGTTCTTCCATTGCCTGGAAAAGAGACAACACTCTGAGGAGTATTAAAAATATGGTAAATGCCATTAACCAACCAACTGCCAGAATTATGAGTAAATATTTACATTAATTGCATATCATATGAATGCAACAACTTAAGCTGGGAAATTAAATGTGTATCAGGGGAGGGCTGCACTGTTAAATGTGACAATTTATCTTAATTCCAGCTATATAATTGGCTATAAATCCTTCTGTTGCACTGTGATCTGATTTTATAAAGCAAAGTCAATTCCTCCTAACTAGCCTTAGACTGGCTCATATTGCACTTAATGCATTTTGCTTATTGAAAACATATTCACAGGTTGTCACAGCAAATTACAAACTGCTGTGCAGAGTGTTCTTTTAAATTGTTTTTGAGAGAAGCTTTTTACCACTGTAAAGGGAACAAATAAGAACACAAGAGTCAGAGACCATAGCATTGATTATCTCTGCGAAACAGGTTACAGGCACTTTGTAATTTAATGATAACATAGCAGATTTAGTATGAATGAATTTCATTACTATCTTATTCAAAAAGAACATCATTTTTAAAGGTCTTGAAGCAAGTTGAAATTCAGATATTGTGATTATAGTTTTTTTGTGATATCTGACCATAAATTTACAGTACTTTCTAGTTAGCTTGTGCAAGGTAGCAGCTGCAGTGAAAAAACTATGTCTGCAAAACTGCTGCAAACAACTTATTTGTGTTGAATTTAAACAAACAAATTAAATTGAATAATGTTCAACTTAATTTGTTTGTTTAAATTCAACACAAGTAAATTGTTTACAACCCCTTAACGTTAAAAAATTAGTAAATCCAAGGAATCATCTCTGAATAATTTTTTTCAGTGTGCATGCTTTAACAGTGTCGAACAAACATTTCCATGATGGAAGCTAACAGTTTGCTGTACTACATTAAGATTGTAAAACTACACGTTGTTTAATCAAGTTAGCTTATGCATGGTAACAGCAGTAGGCTACTATTGTCAAACTAAAATTACGAAATAGCTTACACAAGCTAACGTTTCACTATGCTAATTTCAAATTGTGAAACTATAGCAATTATTTATAGTTAGCTCATGCAAGCCATACAGCAGTGTGCTATTTCAACATTGTAAAATATCTCAAATTTAGGTTATGCTACCTAATTGTTCAAAGAGCTACTTTATCATCTGTGTGCTAACAACCAATTAGCTTACAAAAGTTAATGACTCCTGTGCTACCTGTGAAACTAAAACTTCTTTCTGTTTACATTAAGCTGTATGTTACTTTATATTAGCTTTTGTGAGAAAAACTCTGACTGTAATAGCCCACTTCGACTCTGTGAATCTAAAATTTTGCAGTATTAAGGTTACGCGTTCAGCAGCATGCAAATGTCAAACTAAATCTTATTTTATGCATTTTAACAGCTCTATTATCCTAATATTGTGGATCAAAATTGTCTTTCTAGCAAGCTAATGCAAGCTAACTAGCTCATTGTGATACTCTAATGCTGTTTACAGCTGATGCAACACGTGCGGACAAACTGTGCTATTTGCGCAAATGGATGTGTGAACATTTTGAGTTTACTCGCTTCATTCGCATGTCAAATTCACTTCACAATAGATGCAGATTCGCATCATGGACAGGTCTTCTGTCTGCCTGGTAATTCTAGCTTCATTGCTAAATGGCTAACATTGATTTTATTAAGAGAATAGCTGTGCTTTATGTGCTTTAGGAATGTTAAAAAAAACGTATATTTGTTCGGCGCCGTGTCTGAGTCCACTAGATCTTTTCAGAGGTGCAACCAGCACTGTGAGTTCATCTACTCCTTCAGAAACTATACCTGGGTGATGGAGGCTTTCAGCGGTGTTTCGGACTGAGCCTAGCCCAGTTTGATGAAATATCTGGTGTCAGCAAGAGGATTACTCATCAGGGCACCAACAACAGTCACTATGTTGTAATCACTCCCCTGCAAGAGCAAGCTCCTGATTGGTTAACCTCCACTGAAGTTCAGATTTTGCATCAGAAGTTCATCAAATGTGCAAAACGCTCAATTTGTGCGAAACACGTCGCAGGATATCTGTTTGCATCTTTACATTTAATTAACATGTAAATCACTTGCGCTTGACGCTTTATCTGTGTCTAGTGTGAACTCAGCACAAAACTGTGAAGGTAAAACTTCATTGTAGTTAGCTTACACAAGCTAATGCCTTAGTGAGCTGCTTTAACTTAATATTACAGTTTTTCTCAGTGGCTTTGGTGCATTTCTCACAACACTATTTACATTTGCACAACAGTTAATGCATTTCTCAAAACAATTAGTACAAACTGCAAAAGCTAGTTGATAACCTGCAAAAGCGGGTCACTTGCTCAAAATGGATAACAAATTCCTCAGAAGCAAGTATTCATGTCAATGTAAGTGTCAGTGTCATCAAGACGAAAAGTCCTGACACCATTGTTTATGACCAAGATAGTCAAGTGGCTTTGTCATGTTTTCATTATCAGTTTACTCTGTACAATTATTCCAATGCAAAAAAAGTCAGATTTTGTGATGCTTCCTGAAAATGCTCAAGACAGCATTATATACTATTTGCACAGCCATTAGAAAACTAAAGTTAGACATCACTGCATTTAGTGAGCTATCTGAGTACAATACACTGAATATGTATGTTTCACATCTTTACTGCATATGTTCTTTGCAATTCCAATTTATTCATAGCATTGTGCAAAAGAATAAATACACCCATATTTACAACAAACATAAACTTCCTTTGGGTAGAGCTGTGCACAACTGTAAACAATATTGCAGTACATATTGGACCTGAACCTACAACATACAGTGCATATCTGTAAATCATTCATGAAATTGTTCAGTTTAGAAGACATTTAAATTGAGCTTGACAGATTTTGACAACTACCTGTAGTTCGACATTTTTGTATGTAATGACTCAAGTAGTGAAATGAGGACTATTAGTTTTATATGGAATGACTATTCAGCATTCACAAGTTCTGTTAATTTTGACTGACATGACATAAGCAAATGATAATGTTATAAAACAGCAGAGAGTTGTAGGAAAGCAATTGATGAATGTCCAAAAGCATTTGCAATTTGTTGGAAGGAATGAGAAACCACTACTATGATGTGCACAAATTACTAATTGTATTGAGAAATGCATTAACTATTGTGCAAATGTAAATAGTGTTGTGAGAAATGCACCAAAGCCTCTGAGAAAAACTGTAATGTAGTATAGCATGCTACTTGCTTACACTACACATACACAAATCACAACATGCCTAATGGTTTTGATCCTGTATCCAAATTAGCCACCATCTTCTAGCAAGAATTTCAAGACCTGTATTTAGCACTTTAGCACTTATCTTAGTTAACCTGAAACGGATATTAATATTAGGTGCAGATGAGTTTTCTTTACTTGAGGAAGCAATAAGACAAGCTGTGATTCTTTTTAATGGTCATGTAAGCAGTTCTGCAAACAGAACATTAGCTGCGGTGCTCCTCAAACAATTAACATTGTGTGCCCTTTAAACAGCTCAAGTTATGTTTCCAAAAGTGTTGTTTTGGGTAATAACTTTTCTATGGCCCATTTCGAAGCAATAAAGCTGATTTATTAAAGGGCAGTGCAAAAGCAGAGCAGTTCTCTGTGGCGAGCCTTGTTCGTTTCCCTAAAGGAAGAATCTATTAAACACTTAGCTTTACCTTGCCCTTCATTTCATTAATAGGAGGCACAGATGCTGTGGTCTGCTCCGGTGAGATAGGATGGGTGGCAGGAATAGCAAAAAACTACATTAGGGATTACTGGCTTTGAGGAGCTCCACACCACTCAATCTCACATTCTCTCCACGTGGCAGGAGAGACTGATCAGCGGCACTGCTGTTTTTGCAGAGCCAGCACCGGCCCCTGCTTAGGTAATACCGGTGTCGTTATTTAAGCTGTCGGTGATTAATCACAGTCTCTATTAAAAAAAAAAAAAAAATGTGAGAAGAGAATCAAATCTCAAGGAAGAGAAGTTAAATTATCTCACCGAAGCAGGTTCCTGCCTCTCAAGAATCAGCTGTGGAGAAAATTACAGCTGCCATCATAGTGAGGACACATTGCAGCAAGTCTGTAATTTTGTCCTCTTCTGATTTTCCTTTTTTTTTTTCTTGAAGTGTAGATGTGAAAAGGATATTTATAGGTTTGTCAGTCAGGAAAACAGCAATGGGCAGACATGCATTATTTGTGGCGTTTTATAATATACTGAACTCTGCGTTCAGATTTCAAGGTACTTCGCCATTGTACGAGTAGTACAAGTAGTTCTTCTTTGCCTCCACTTTCATGATTTGTGGCTGACTATTGCAGGTATCCCATCTGAGGCAGCCCAGGCCAGTCTCATAAATATCAAAAGTGTTTGATGTATTGAGTTGAGATTGGGGAGCGGTAAAATAGGCTACGCTCATACTGCAAGATAATGCAACCCAAAAAAATCCAAAATTAAAATTGCCACATGTGACTCGTGTCTGATTTTCTCATGACAGTGTGATCATCACAAACCCCACGGAAGTCAATCTTTTAAATTCCAATTTGTGCCACTTTCATATGTGGTATTAAAACTGACACAGATCAGATGTTTTGCAAATCGACCACAGTGTGAACAGTTCTGTCAGATCTCATGTGATTTTATATCCTTTTTAATTGACGTGTTATTTATTTATTTATTTATTTACATTGACACATACTACAAACATCCTCATCCTCCTTGGCGTCTGCTCATTAACCCTTTGACAAGTAGTATCACATGAGTCTTGCTGCTCCCTGGAGCAAACCATCACTTTGATTACAACATACTGTAGTGATGAGCTGCTAAAGTCTAATCTGTTTTAAATCAACATTTCAGTGGATTAATCGCACAACATTTATTTTGTTTTCAGAAATTTAAATACACATCAGTACTAGCACATATAACCATTCACAGCATTACATTTGTAAAACATAAGCTGATGTGTGAGGGAAAAAAAAACTATTGTAATAATTTAAAACAAAATCTGACAATGTGTTTTATTCACTTTTACACATTCTGTATGTCCATGCAACTTGAAAGTTTACAATAGCTATGTTTCCATCCAAAGATGTCAATGAAATTTACATCTTTGTGAAGTTTCACAAACTAATTTCGAGAGGAGCACATGATATGATTGACAGCAGCTGGTCACCCATCTACAATCATTAGTTAGCCAATCAGATTAATCCAAACTCTCTATAAGTAGCCAAGTTAGAACCACTCCCTTACCTTTGTTTTGCCGAAGAAACCCCCCATCCACCCTTTCTCCTCCTTTCCTCCTTTACCACAGGGAGCTCTCGAGAACCACCTGATCTTGTACTCCCCTTACATGCTCTATTGACCAGGTGGGAGCCCTGGGCTCAACCATCACTGAGCTCAGGGTTCTCTCCTAGGACAGCATGTCAAACCTGCTAACATTTGTCAAGCAATATCCAAGTGTGAACTCTTGAAACTGGAATATCACATAAGACGTGCAAATAAAACAGCGTTTTCATCTAAGTATTGAAAGAGAACAAAACTGTAATTTCCTGATTAACAGGTGCCAAATATTAAAAATAAGCATGGAATTTGCTGCATTAGGAGAAGCTGCATCAATATTTTCCTTATTTAATAAATTACTTGCACCTCAGAAGACAAATGCCGACACGCAATGAACGTGTGGTGGCGTTTAAAGGCGTGAGACGTGGGGCACAGACACTCTGGAGGCAATTAATAATATAATAACACTAACACTGTATAAGGTGTTTTAGATTGACCAAAACAACATTTCAGATGTTTTACAATGTGCTCAACCTGCTAGTTTGTCCAGTCACACACATTTTTTATAACAAAATTGCATGACTTTTTTTTAATGCACATACTGGAATTTGTTCGCTAAAAGTGTTTCCATTGTAGTTTATGCGCATGTTTTCTTATCGAATAAAAAGTTTATCCTACTCAATTATGTGCACCTATTTTTTATTTTCAAAATTTATGCGCATCTTGGCATTTCCATCAACCGCTTATTAATAGGCATATCCAAAAAGCGCATCAAAATAGTTGGATGGAAACAGCTATTGTCTGTATTTGTATAAGCAGGTCAGTTTAGGACCATGATCACTTCATGCTGGAAATCTGATATAAGTAACATTTAAAATAATAATGTGAATAGCTATGCAAAAAAAAAAAAAACATATATAATATTCAAATCAGATTTTTTTTCTCTGCTGTTTACATTATTAGTTTTTTTTTTTAAATGTGGCCAATATCAGATTTCCAGTGTGAACAGATCATGGACCCACCAGACACAAAACAACAACTACACCACTGCAAAATACTGTAATTATGTACATAATGTGTTTACTGGATGATGTGTATAAAGTTTAAAATGAAAATTATTGACATTTTCATAGAAAGCAGCAGTGTATTTTATAAACTATAAATGCTTGTTATGCTAGTGCCAATGTGCTTTTCAATGTCTGAAACCTAAAATAAGTTTTTGAAAACCCTGATAAGTTGTGTTCTATGATATATGCAGCTTTCTCTGGCTCAGTGCCAGTCCTCATGGAAAAGCAAATTCAAATTTAGCAGCTGATTATGTTTACAGAGAACAGACAAGTCTGACCCCACCAATGTACTGAACTCATCATGGGTTAATGAGCAGCCAATGACGAGTTAACTGATATTTTTGATGATATAGTGCGGAATAATGTAGCACGTTGATTGAAAATTATATAATTATATAAGTCACATGAATTCTGATAACTGTTCACACTGCAGTCACATTGCAGAACATCAGATCTGTATCGGATTTAACACACATATGTAAATGTAGGACTGGGCGATTCTGCAAAAACAACTATCACAATATGATGTTTCATATCATTCGTATCGATAATTATTAATAATTTTTTTTAAATCCATTTAGGAATGTTAGGATTTAATTTACCAACTTTACTAAGGAAAATAGTTTTAATAGTCAAATACAAAAATATTCAAACAAAAATATCTCTTTATAATAAAATAAACATAAGTGTTAAAGAGACTGTTGACTGTTGAAACTTGATAAATAAAAATGTTACAAAGTGTGTGCAACTAAGTTAGATCAACATCTGTAAGGTGTGAATAATAATGATACAGTAATCCTTAAACTCTACATACTGCAACATTACAAAGTGTGAAGTTGATTGACTATATTAGCCCCTATGCTAAAAACATTGTTCAGATAGGGTGCTAGTGGAAGAGAAACCAAAAAGCCACTCTGACGACACCCTTACATATTTTTTTTTTTTTCATGTACAGTCTCCTATATGCTCCTGCTGCTATATGGCACTCATTTTCGCATGTGTTGTTATTCTGACCTGAAGTGACAAAAGCATGTGGTTTCCTTTACTATTTTCAATGTGCTCACGCTCGCGCTACTCTGCTCTCAGCTCCGATACAAGTTTATGGAGAAAAGTAAAAAGCACTACAGTGTTTGGGTGGGCTGTGTTTGTCTGAGGTAATTAGTCTGCCGTTACTACTGAAATGTGTATATTCCATACAAAGTGTGAAGAAGATTGGTTAGTTCTACTTACATAAATTGTGGTGTGCACTAGGCATTCGGAAAAGTTCAGATGTTTTCAACTAGGTGTACCTGGAAAATGTACGCGCGTCACATGTGCGCCGCTTGCACAAAATGTGTGCATCGCTCTCATGTGCGCATCGTGCAAGTCGAGTGCCTCCATTGGAAATGACAAACTTACCAAAAACATACCAAACTTTATTTATCGTTATTGACAATAATGTGCGGTCAACAAATACAGATGCGGATTTTATTGCCCAGCCTTATGTAAATGTCACAAATTGGAACTAAAAAAAGATCCAGTTTGTTGGTTTGTGCTTTTCACACTGTCATGACAAATGGATCTGTCATGTCCCATTTTGGCAAAAAAAATTCAGATGTGGGCCACATTTGCCTGTGTACAGTAAATGTCTCCATATTCATTGTACCGCAAATGTAGCCATATATAGGCTCTGCTAAATTTCACCATCGTGCTTGAATGGATGTTTTTAAGGATATATGATTATAGAGCATATAGCACAGGGGTGTCTGGGCTCTGTCCTGGAGGGCCGGTGTCCTGCTTAGTTTATCTCAAAATTCCTTCAACACACCTCCGCTGCACGTGTCTAGTATACCTAGAAAGAGCTTGATTTGCTGGTTCAGGTGTGTTTAATTGGGGTGTGAACTAAAATATGCAGGATACCGGCCCTCCAGGACCGTGTTTGGATACCCCTGATATAGCATGTCACTGTCAATAATGATATTTGGTTTTCCTCATCAGGGAGATACATTAGTTGTAGCTGTAGTATGTCTCTGCTGTCAGATCCTAACACACACACTTCCTCTGACCATTTCCTGCAATAGTTAAGCTTACAAGAAGTTCGCATGCAGCATTTCCACTTCAAAAAGGATTTATAGTGAAATTCAATTTTCTGCCTTCACTTTCACCATGTAACATGGTGCAGACACAGCTGACCTTGCATCTACTTTTCAATTTAAAACAGTCCATTACAATGTTTCACACTCTCACTCCATAATTTTAGCCCTGATTGCCTAAATAAGCCCGCCATTGTATTCTACTGTTGATGTAGTTCCTTTTATTATACAAAATTGCTGTAAATCTTAATAAAATCAAGGCAGCATCAGAACATAATAGCTGTTTGAAGCTCATAGCGTTATCATAACAGACCATAGAGCCATTAAGCGTAATTGTCTAGATTTCCGGGCCTAGAAATGCTTCCTTTAATTCCTAATATGATTTCTCATCTCAGTGGGGGATTACGTTTTAAAGAAATGTCTGCTCTTTTATTGACAGCAGAAATATTTCACTTGGCTTCGAGGAATTAAGTTATTATGTAGGAGAGATTAGGAATGCAATCATTGTGGGCTTTGAGACAATTTTGCAGCATTATTGTGTAGTAGCCTGTAGCAAATACGCCCTCAAAAAGTCTTTGGCAGACAGACGGAAAGACTTTTTGATACTAAAATCACTCTGTGCATGCTAAATTGTAAAATAAAATATTGCTATTAAATAGTGTTACACACTGAAAGGAAAACAGTATAATTGGAAAATGTAACCATTTTTGTTTAATTTGTTTAATTAATTACAATTTATAATAAACTGATTTTAAAATATGTATACACTCACTGGCCACTATATTAGGTACACCTTACTAATACTGGGTTGGACCCCCTTTTGCTTTCAGAACTGCCTTAATCCTGCATGCCATACATTCACCAAGGTACTAGAAATATTCATCAGAGATTTTGGTCCATATTGACATGATAGCATCACGCAGTTGCTGCAGATTTGTCGGCAGCACATCCATGATGTGAATCTCCCATTGATAAATAAATAAGTAATAAAAGTGCTCTATTGGATTAGGACCTGGTGACTGTGGAGGCCATTTGAGTACAGTGAACTCATTTTCATGTTCAAGAAACCAGTCTGAGATGAGTTGTGCTTTATGACATGGCGTGTTATCCTGCTGCAAGTAGACTTTAAAAGATGGGTACATTGTGGTCATTAAGGGATGTACATTGTCCGCAACAATACTCAGGTTGGCTGTGGCATTGACCCGATGCTCAATTGGTACTAATAGGCCAAAAGTGTGCCAAGAAAATATTCCCCACACCATTACACCACCACCACCAGCCTGAACCATTGATACAAGGCAGGATGGATCCATGCTTTCATGTTGTTGATGCCAAATTCCGACCCTACCATCTTAATGTTGCAGCAGAAATCGAGACTCATCAGACCAGGCAATGTTTTTCCAATCTTCTATTGTACAATTTTGGTGAGCCTGTGTGAATTGTAGCCTCAGTTTCCTGTTCTTAGCTGTTGTGGTCTTCTGCTGCTGTGTTCAGTCTGGCCATTCTCCTCTGACTTCTGGCATCAACAAGACATTTGCACCCACAGAACTGCCGCTCACTGAATATTTTCTCTTTTTCGGACCATTCTCTGTAAACCCTAGAGATGGTTGTGTGTGAAAATCCCAGTAGATCAGCAGTTTCTGAAACCCTCAATACAAGGGTTGAATTTTTAACATCAAAAGTTGCCAGAACAGAGTTTAAAGTGCATTAATACAATTGACAACCGTAAATAAACTTAATTAACTTAAAATACAGAAACTGTTAATTAACAGATTTTTTTCAGTCTTCCTCCAATCTTTAGTGTAACATAATACATCAATAACTTTAATATTCTGGTTTGTGACTTAAAATGCATGCCTCCATACTATGTAGTATGTAAAAAATCTAAATAAATGTATGCATTTGCTAATTAATCGACCAAAATACAAGGACTGCAAACAGAGCTATGTAATGGAACTCTACTTATTGATTTGTCTGGAATGGGGAGCGAGTGGCGGATGTTGCTTCAGGCAAAAAAAATGTTGTCTAGAGGGAAGCATTATACTTCATGTAATCAACTTGAAAGAATTTCTATTCTGTGTGAGCAGAATGTACATGAAACGGAACCAACTGGCAAACAAACAACTTTTCTTTCTTTTCGAATCAAAAGCATAACTTGACCTTTGAATAATTAAATCCTTTCTGTTTTCAGAATTCTCTGCTGCATTTTATTCTCTTGTAAGGAGTCTGACTCTGTTTATTTGCTGTAACAGACTCCAGTAGGATCAAAGGCACAGTAGAATAAGAAGCTGTCAAGAGTTTCTGCGCTCGCATAAATGATCTTTTCATGGGTGTAGATTATTGGACACGGCCTAAGGGCACATTAGCTTCATTTGCATCTCTGCCATGAATTGTGCCAGCTGAGCATGTGCAGAGGCGGAGTCTGAATTTGTCCATTTGGCGAAGTTTTCTTATCACACTTCAGTGTTACAGAGGCCAGTCGTGAGAGTGCGTTCCATATCAAATTCAGTTTGCTCTGGAATGAACTGGCTGGGATTGAAAATACAAGAAGTTGTGATATGGAGAGATGGCTCAGGGGAATCCTCCTTTTTTTGATAAGAAACAACTTCTAAGTTTTAAGTTCTGCTATGAGTGTGTGCATTGTGATTGGAGGAAATGTTTGGTATTTGTTACCATAACAGTGAGCATGTTTATGCAAACCAAAACGCTGATAACTTAAAAAATAGCTTATCGAAACCTATAAGCTTATTTGCAAACCAATACATGACAATAAAAATTCAGATTAAGTTATGTTAATGACATCAAAACGTAATCATTTTTATTTAATTTGCTGTTTTTTTGTTGTTGTTTTTTTTTTTGTTTGTTTGTTTTTTTTTTGTCATATTACAGTTTTTCTCTATTGGTTTGGCTCTTTTCTTGAAACAGGAATTACATTCTCAAAACAACATGGACAAACCTCCAAACCACTTGGCAATTGTTCACAACAGAATTGGATTTCTCATTAATTTCATCAAATTGCAATTGTCTAAGTACATTTTTGCAAATGATTAAGTACAGATGGCCTACGTTTAGAACAACTGCCAAGTGAATAGATCTTGTTGACCTAAACTGATTGTTAATTCTCAGTCTAATGGTTATTCTCTCCAAAATGTGTCAGCGTCATCTCATTGTATTTGTCATTACATGCACAATAGTCTGTTCAATTGTCAAAATCAGTCAAGACCATAATACCATGAATACCATACAATAGGTTAATCCTTGGAACATTTCATTACAAATTATTACAGCAATTGACAGTCAGGTGAAACTAAAACTTGACTAATGAGGGAGGAGTTTCACACATCTCAGATTTGTCCCTGCTCCATGCAGTGGACGCTGCATGTAAAGATATAACAGGAGATCATTGTAGGGGATGGTTGCGACATTCACGCCATTCCTTGTTGCATCACAAGGGAGAATATACGCTGTGACTGCAGCGTGTGGATGGTCAGGAGGGTGAGGAAGGCAGGCAGTGAAAAACTGTTATGAAACTCCAGCTTTATTTATAGCTCTCTAGTTTTTTGTGTGCGTTTATATTACAGTTTATTATGCTGTATACAGTTTCGTTTTGCTCTAATTTATGGAAGTTACTTTGTGTGTGGTTTGCTCATTACAATAAAAAAGGAGTTACCATTTCCTTGGCAGTATGAGTGCAATGTGTGACGTCAAACCTTGGAGGCTAATCTCACCCCAAAAATCCTATTTCTTTTTTTCAATTTTATACACAATTGTATTCTGTTAGCTAGACAAAAACAGAGCAGTAACCATTGTCAATGAAGGCCTGGGCTAAGACTGTAAAGTGGACATGAAGGATATTTTGGTGGTCCTTTGCCACAGTGACAAAACATCTAAACAATTTGACTTGCAGTGTTTACACAATGCTAAAGGGACGAAGCATTTTGGGGGCACTAACTGTTTAAATGAGAAGAAATTTAGGTTTGACACATGAGTGAACTGTTTCGTGAAAGGTATGAGCTGTTGCAGGTGAACTATGGTGTTGTGCTGAACCATCCACATTATTTTGGCAAAAGCACCAAGAGTGTTGAGAATGTCCGGTCTGTTTCAAGAAATGAGCCAAAGCAATTGAGAAGGATATTTGCCTTTTTGTGGCACTGAATTTTTATATGGGAAAGGAATTTAGTTTTGATGCATGAGTGAACTGTTTGTGGAGAGATATGAGCTTTTGCAAGTGAGCTATAGCGTTGTGCTAAACTGTAACACTGTTTTGCCAAATGATCTTAGAATTTTGAGAATGTAATTTCTGTTTCAAGAAATGAGCCAAACCAATGGAGAAAAACTGTAAATAAATCACTAAAAACTGAAGAAGAGAAAAGTGTTATTCTGCTAAAACACATTTCTTTTAAATATCTTCAAATTAGAAATGTTATTAATTAAACACTGCATATAATTTTCCCCTTTTGCCAGATCTATCCGATTGATTGTTTTCACGATTGTTTTAGAACTTCCGATTAGGTCCCCTATGAGAGAAATGACTACGAATAATAAACGGCGGAAAACGGTCAAACTACTTGCTCTACAAACAAATGTTTGCATTACTATGCTATAGACCAAGAAGAATAATATAAGAAGAAAATATCAGTTTGCAACATCAAGCAGCGTAACGAGCAGTTTTTAATGTCTGAAAATGAATGGAAGTGAATGAGACCAGAAGTCTCGAGCCAAAAAGATTAAAATGGCTGCGCCCGCTCGTCGGCAAAGAATAAGGTGATTACGGTGGGAGCAGTCGGGTGCGGTATAAAACCAGGCGGGAGCAGGATTCAAACTTCAGTCCCGCGCAGATCTCTACTTTAAACCACTTTGATGGGGGTAGGCACATTTCTTTATTTTACAGATTCATTTACACTGATTGCAAAGAAAGTAAGAAAAATAAACATTTGGCACGGTGTCAAGATATGAGAGAGAGTATTATAGAAGTTGAGTGGCAGAGTAACTGTCTGAAGGCACAAGCCCAGACTATTAATACACGATTCAAACTTCTGCAATATAAATAGAATATGAGTCTATAACTTCATAATTGCTTCACAAATTCATTCCAAAAATTCCAGATCAATGCATAAAATGTAATAAAAAGATATGAACTCTATATAATTTTTTATAGCATGGAATGAGAAAGTTCTAAACTTTATCCATGGTATTAAAAGAGAATTTTCTCAAATGTCCCAAATTGTGTATGCTATGTACAGTATACTAAAAAAAAATTTCCTGTTACAAGCACTTTTACTAGCTCAAATAAGAAATTGTTGATTTGATGTTTATTACATGCAAGCAATAGAAATACAGAAGCCGCCATTTTAAACATAGTTTTCTAGAATTGTCTGGCTTAAGAATATATATATATATATATATATATATATATATATATATATATATATATATATATATATATATATATATATATATATATATATATATATATAAATATATATATATATATATATATATATATATATATATATATATATATATATATATATATATATATATATATATATGATTTCTGAAGGAAGCTGATACATTTTTTAATCAATATAACTTGTATTATCTGCTATTAATTTCCCATTATTTTAATACCTTTATATTGTATGTGTATGTATGTACTTATTTAGATATTTGTATATACATTTTTTATATAATTTAGTATGTTTTGTTTTCTTTAGTATATGTTAAAAGTTAAAAATGAATAAAGACAGTGTTTAAAAATAATCCGAAAAGAGTTTTGCAACATGTCAGTGGGAAACATACTTAATAATCAAAATGCAGCACTGTACATTATGCTGTAGGTGAAAATGTCCTATAGGTGAAAAGGCCTTGTTTATATCAGAGGTCAGAAGAGAATGACCAGACAGGTTCAAGCTGATAGAAAGACAACAGTAACTCAAATAACCACTTTTTACAACCAATATCTGCAGAAGAGCATCTCTGAACACACAAGATGTCCAATAAGCAGAGGAGTTAGAACACTGATGATACTTCTGTCAGATACGCACAGCACTTAAAGTTATTAACCATTGAGTTTTGGCTCATTTAAGTGAACTCAACTAGCCAAAAGCCTCAAACAAAACTCATCGCAATCTAAGATTGCCACTAACCTCACAGACTTTAGCAAATTCAAACGCATTAGATTCTCTTTATCGTATCAACCAAGTCTATCACAAACATGGTTTTGTTTCCACGCAAGATAATCTCCAGAAATTGGGTAAATCCAGGCAATCAGATCAGAGGTTGCAAGCTTGAGAAGGTAATATCCAGTTTTGTGTATATAATATGTACATGACTGTTCAGCCAACCACCCACGACACTTTAAAATCAAGTTAGTATGCTTTGCAGGACAAGTGCCTCTTACATTTCCCTCAGAAAATGCACAAATTCCTTGCTGTGCCTCAAGTACTGTTATTTATCTCAAGTTTTGTTTTCACAGCCTCGTCTATTCTGCCACCAAGGATTATTGCACAAGACTATTGCACAAGACCATATGAAAAAAATACTATAGTATTTAAAGTAAATACTGTAGTGTTTTGGAAATATACCATAGTAAAACACTTGAATTAATCTTTTGGGGTGATTTTATAGTTGCTATGGTAACACAACCACTTTAGTAATATAAACAAATGACCAAATACTGTAGTTTTCTACAACTGTAGGGGGTCCCACTTTATTTTAAGTGTCCTTAACTACTATGATCATGTATCAAATTAATTACAGGTGTAATTACATGCAGGTATTTAATTAATTATAAGTGAAATTTAAAAAATGTATTTACAAAATAAGTACATCCTAACAAATGATTAATTTCAGTGTACGTACAGTGGGGAAAATAAGTATGATGAAACACGTGATGTTTTTTATGGGAATACTATTTCTAAAGAAGCTGTTGAAATGGAATTGAACCAGATTTTGCTGAAAACCCAAACAATACAAACATGAAAATAAAACAAAAATCAGACAAATAAGTTATGTGTAATAACAATGAAGTGACACAAGGAGAAAGTACTGAACTACTGAAATATGTTCAATACTTTATGTTATGATTATGGACTACAAGATTCAGTCATGTACCACACACATTCACACCAGTTTCTAATCCTGACTGATTGCATAGACACAGTCGGAGGATTGTCAAAGACTGATTACATGGATTACTATTTATACAGTGCACACACAAACTTCAGGGCTGAGTCTTGTTTACCTGTCTAGTGAACTTTACAATACGTTTTCCTTGCCTTCTCCTGCAGTGTACCGATCTTTGTTTGTTTGTCTACATCGCCTGCTGCCTGCTTGTATTGGCCTTACAATTGTTATTCGACCACGACTCTGGATGCCTTGTGTACATCTGTTTGCCCCTGTGATGACCGTTGCTCTCCTGACCATTCACATTAAACCTGCGTATGGATCCAAACTTCCTTTGTCAGCGCCTCCCTTGTGATAATACAAAAGGCTTTTTTGGTGATGCCAGCTTAAAGACGAATCTCCTGTGGAGAATGAAGTCACATAAATTGCTCAGGTGTGACTTCAGGAGAGTGTAAAAATTTTGATGGTTCTGTGGGTCTCGTCTATCAAATCTGATCTTTAATTTGTATTGGAGGTGATTGGCTGGGCCATTCTACAGCTTGGTTTTCTTTCTATGAAAGTATTTGAAAGTTTTCTTGGCTGAGTTTTTGGATCATAGTCTTTCTTAAATGTTCACCCTGGTTTTATCTTCAGCATTCTGCTTACGTAGATGTTTGACTGAAGCAGCTAATTTTCATTTACAATGATGAAGAGCAGATGGTTTCTGAAGAGAGATTTCAGCTGCTGTCTGGGCTTTCATTGCCATTCTACACCTCCCTTTCTTCATGTGTTCATTACTTCTTCCCTGTGTCATTTCATTTTACTACACAACTTAATTTGTAAACTAATTAGACTTGTTGTCTTTGCATATATGCATTTCATTTAATTGTTACCAACATCAACAGAATCTTTAGAAATATGTTTTCTGAAAAAAAATGGTGATGTGTTCAATACTTATTTTCACCGCTGTATTTATCAGTTAGGGCCACTTAATATAAACTGGGACCCATTAGGGTATATTATTACTATCATTATATAATAATAATAATATTATTATTATTATTATTATTATTATTATTATTATTACTACAAAACACCACAGTTCACTGTAGTAAAAACTAAACTATACCACAGTATCTATTACAGTTTATGAGTTTACTATAGTAAATACTAGAGTATACAGCATAATTTTTAAAGGAGGTTAACAGTACAATATATGCAGCATAATGGACTTTGCACAAAAAAATATGCTTGCTGCTTGTTTAAAATACGTATTTAAATTAAACTTAAAGGACATAATTCTTCAACTTAATTGTTTTATGTTTAATCCACTTAAATTAATAAAACTAATAAGTTCACCTAATTACTTCACGTTTTCCCAACACAAAATGTTTGTGTGGACACCAGCGTTTTTTACAGAGTATTACACTGTAAAAAATGGTGGGTTCCACACAACTCCTTCATATCGTCCCAACACAAACTGATTAAGTTAACTTCATCGTTTTTACAAAGCTAAGTGGATTGAACATGAAACTATTAAGTTGACCCAAAAATCGTAAAAATTGTGTTGTTTCAATTCATTTTAAATAAGTAGTTTAATCCAGCAGCAAACACTATTTTTAAATGTAATTTAATAACACTATATTATTTACTGTAAGTTACTATATATTTTTTTCATGTGAGCTTTCATAGTTTCTTCCTTTTTTTGATCCTTTTGGCCTCCATCAGCAGCCACATCTCCTCTGTCTCCAACTGTACCAAGTCGAAGCACTGCTTGTCAGTACCGGCATTCTCATCTGCTTCCCATATTTCGCCTTCTAGTTCAATTCCCATTGGATATGTATCAGTAAATCTGAAACGTCCCTCTCCAATTCCATCAGCTCCAGGAGATCTATTTTCCCTATTTCCGCCTCAGCATCATCTTATCATGGCTCCTGCTCAGATAAGTCTACAATCCGCAATAATGGTTCCAACACAGCTGAACTTACTTTGCACTTTGGACTTTTTTTTCTTATTCTTTGGAGTGGCAGGCTAATGCAAACCATGCTAACCTAGTCATGCTAACCGGCTTCCAACCCCTTTTCTGAATATAGCCAATTCTCAATTGGACACAATCAAGCCCGGTCTTGTCTATTGTTGTCATTGAATAGAGTTTCACTCAGAATTACAGATTACGAATGCAAAAATGGATTGCAAATGGTGTTTCTTTGATTTTAAGGGTTGCAATTTAGCCATCGGCAAAATTGGCCTCCAATGAAATAGCAGCTACAGTACAATATGGTGGGGTTGGAAAGGGTGAGGCGTTCAAATAAAGAGGTCAGCTCTTGTTTTTTGATGTGTGAAAAAGGTTTTTTTTTTTCTTTTTTTTTTTTTCATTGTCTTGTGGACTTTAAAGTTCAAACCCTGGTGCTGACCACTAGCACTCACATTCATAAAAGCATATTGATTATACAATCAGTACACAGTGCAGTACATGAATTAGATCAGTTATGGATCACTGGAAAAATGACTGATGGCTGATAGAGCATGAAATTACTAAATCGTTAAAGCAGTTATAATAGATTATCACAATACACTGTTGTCTTTGTAAATAAAAAATAGTGAACTGAAGATTGTGCTACAGTAATTTTAATGGAGGTAAATGGTGTTCTCGGGCACAGTGTGAGGTAAAATAATTATAATGCATGGCCTACAGTGGTTTAATTAAACACTGCTATTAATACCTATCATTGTGATCATTAATCATTAGTCTAAAATGAGCTTTTACCTACAAATATAGCCATGTCATGAGCTGCTAAATTAAACATGATATATAACTTTACAAAGAACTGCATGTATTGCATCGACAGAGCACACTATAAAATGTGATCATTTTACGTTACTTAAAAAAGTGAATAAACCTGTTTCCTCAAGTGATAAGTAACCCATTGTAAGTTGATTTAATTTATTTTTTAGTCAACTAATTATTTAAAAAAGTAACATTTACTCACTTATTTTAAGTCAACTCATCATTTTAAAAGTAACGTTTACTTGTTTTAAGTAAAGTCAACTAATCATTTTAAAACTAACATGTTTACTCATTTAATGTAAGTAAAGTCAACAAGTCGGTTTAAAAGTAACATGTTTACTCATTTAATGTAAGTAAAGTCAACAAATCGGTTTAAAAGTAACATTTTTGCTTGATGTAAGTCAACAAATCTGTTTAAAAGTAACATTTTCACTCAATTAATGTAAGTAAAGTCAACTGATCATTTTAAAAGTAACATGTTTACTCAAATAAAGTGAACTAATCATTTTGAAAGTAACATGTTTACTCAATTATTTTAATTAAAGTCAACTAATCATTGTAAATGTAACATGTTTACTCAGTTATTCTCAGTAAAATCAACTAATCATTTAAAAAAGTAACTGATTTACTCACTTATTTTAAGTAAACTGAACTAATCATTTAAAGAGTAACATGTTTACTCAATTATTTTAATTAAAGTCAACTATTCGTTGTAAATGTAACATGTTTACTCAATTATTTTGAGTAAAATCAACTAATCATTTTAAAAAAGTTACTGATTTACTCACTTATTTTAAGTAAAGTAAACTAATCATTTTAAGAGTTACGTTTACTCAATTATTTTACTCAAAGTCAACTAATCATTGTAAATGTAACATGTTGACTCACTTATTTTAAGTAAA
This sequence comes from Danio aesculapii, assembly GCF_903798145.1. Taxonomy (NCBI): domain Eukaryota; kingdom Metazoa; phylum Chordata; class Actinopteri; order Cypriniformes; family Danionidae; genus Danio; species Danio aesculapii. Next base: position 8,595,913 of record NC_079451.1, read on the forward strand.
GTCAACTAACCATTTTAAAAGTAACAGTTACTATAAGTAAAATCAACTAATCATTTTAAATGGATCAGGGTTGTGCTTTGGCATCAGTCTTTGTTAATGAATGCAACAGCATACTGTATTATTAACCTCAGTGAACTGATAAATTGTAACATACTGTAGTGTACTTTGGTTTTTACAACAGTAAAATGTAGTGTTATGTAGGTTTACTCAATTATTTTAAGTGAAGTCAACTAATAATTTTAAAAGTAGCAGGTTTACTCAATTACTTCAGGTAAAGTCAATTAATCAGTTTAGAAGAAACAGGTTTGCTCAATTATTTTAAGTAAAGTCGACTCATCATTTTAAAAGTAACAGATTTACTCATTTATTTTATGCAAAGTCAACTATTCATTTTAAATATAACGTTTACTCACTTATTTTAAGTAAAGTCAACTAATAATTTTAAAAGTAGCAGGTTTACTCAATTACTTCAGGTAAAGTCAATTAATCAGTTTAGAAGAAACAGGTTTGCTCAATTATTTTAAGTAAAGTCGACTCATCATTTTAAAAGTAACAGGTTTACTCATTTATTTTATGCAAAGTCAACTATTCATTTTAAATATAACGTTTACTCACTTATTTTAAGTAAAGTCAATTAATCATTTTAAAAGTAACAGGTTTACTCAATTACTTCAGGTAAAGTCAACACATCATTTTAAAAGTAACATGTTTACTCAACTATTTTAAGTAAAGTCAACTCATCATTTTAAAAGTAACATGTTTACTCAACTGTTTTAAGTAAATTTAACTCATCATTTTAAAAGTAACATGTTTACTCAACTATTTTAAGTAAAGTCAACTAAGCATTTTAAAAGGATCAGGGTTGTGCTTTGGGATCTGTCTTTGTTAATGAATGCAGCAGCATACTGTATAAACAACCATAGTGAACTGATAAATTACTTTATTTTTACTCCAGTAAAATGTCGTGTTATGTATACTATATAATCTTAGAAAATGAAAGAATTTGTGGGTAATTTATTTATTTTACCATAGTTGTTTTATTAGCGAATCATCTAGAGTTACAGAACAGATTAATCTGTAGAACACTATAGAACAGTATATTTCAAGCTCTTTAAACTTGCATTAAATGTGTATATAAAATCATCTTTGTAAATTATTCATAATTGTAGTTGAATTATTATAAATATTGAATTAATAATTATAATTATAATTAATTATAAAATAATATAATTATTAATTATAATTATTGAATGGATATTTAATTTTATTCAGATGTATTTATTGTATCGTTTATTAACTTTCTTGTGCATAATGTGAAGTAAAATTGCTATAAATCATAGGTCACATTTTACAAGAAGGATTCATTAGATAATGTATTAACTAATTAATTAACATGAACTAATTATGAACGATGCTTGTACAGCATTTATTAGTCATAGTTCAACATTTACTAATGCATTGTTAACATCCAAATTAATGTTTGTTAGCATTAGTTAAAGCACTGTCAGTTCATACGAACTAACAATGAACAACTGTATTTCATTAACTAACGTTTACTAACATGAGCAAATACAGTAATAAATGTATTGTTCATTGTTTGTTCATGTTAGTAAATGCATTAACTAACATTAACTAATGCAACCTTATTGCAAAGTGTCCACTGCTATTAATACAAATCATTATGATCATTATTCAGTCTAATATGAAGCTTGCCCTATAAAAAAATCCATAACAATAACACTACCTGAGAAGTCAAATGAAATGTCCTATAAAACCCTGCTTGTTCAAAGTCGTGTGTTTATTAAATGGACAGAACAATAACAGTAACAATAACAGGCCTCATTGTACAAATATGAACAAATAAATGATTGTGTCAAGATCACCAGCGATCTAACCACCATAGATCTCTGGAAAACATTCACACTCACACGAACTACAATCCTGCCTCATAATGGACTATAAAACCCAGTCATGCACCACACACACACAACCGGTTCCTGATCCTGACTGATTACACTCACAGTTTATGCTGCTCAATGACTGATTACACACATACAGTTAAAGTCAGAATTATTGGCCCCGCTTTGAATTGTTTTTTTCTTTTTTAAATATTTCCCAAATGATGTTTAACAGAGCAAGGAAATGTTCACAGTATGTCTGGTAATATTAAAAAATAGTCTTGTTGGTTTTATTAAGAGGATGGTCAGACAAGCAATCATCAACACAGGAGCAAACAGGTGTATACGGGCAATCCAGAGTTGTCAAAATAACAGGCAGATGGTCACAAGGCAAACAGCAGGCAACTTAGAACAAACAAACAAAGCAAGGGTCAATAACACGGCAAAGCAAGACAAAGGTAACACATTTTAATGACACTAAACAGATAATAAGACTCAGCAATGAGTGTCTCAAAGTGAGCCGAATATATGTGTGTGTGTGATCAGTCAGGATCAGGAACCGGTTGTGTGTGTGTGTGTGGTGCATAACTGGGTTTTGTAGTCCATTATGAGGCAAGATTGTAGTTTGTGAGAGTGTGAATGTTTTTCAGACATCTATGGTGGTTAGATCGCAGGTGATCGTGACAGACTGCTTCTAAATGTTCAGTTTCTCTGGATTTACTGAGTTTGCTGGGCAATTTGTTTGAGCATAATATAATATAATATAATATAATATAATATAATATAATATAATATAATATAATATAATATAATATAATATAATATAAAATAATATAATATAATATAATATAATATAATATAATATAATATAAAATAATATAATATAATATAATATAATATAATATAATATAATATAATATAAAATAATATAATATAATATAATATAATATATGAATATAATATAATATAATATAATATAATATAAAATAATATAATAAATATAATATATGAATATAATATAATATAATATAAAATAATATAATATATATATATAATATAATATAATATAATATAATATAAAATAATATAATATAATATAATATAATATAATATAATATAATATAATATAATATAATATAATATAATATAATATAATATAATATAATATATGAATATAATATAATACAATATAATATAATATAATATAATAATATATAAATTGTTTATTTTGTAATTGTGAATGAAATAAAAAATAATAACTCTTCTAAAGTTAATGCTGATATTGTGTTGTCTACAAATGTATTTAAATTGGTTTATATAATAACACTTGTAATCACTAAGGAAGCAATATTAAACTGATATAAAATGTCAAAGTGTCTCCATGCCAACATAACAAAACAAAACAATTAAATCTTTAAAAATGAATTTTTAAAATGAATTTTAGATGAACATCTAGTTGAATATTGATTTTCAATATAAACAAGCAAGGAAACATCGTGTAACTCAGTTATTGATTTACACGATGTATGAACATTTTCCTAGTGTTTCCTTGTAAATAGGCCTCTATACTGTACATCATACACAATCACTGTTTGCTTTGAAGACAAAAATAACCAAATGAACATAGATGTTCAGATGGTTCTCAATAGAATTAAACTAATACTCATAAGAAAAGACAATGTACTATAATTTCATCATAAAAATGTAATCCAATACAGTTCCATATTACTTCCGTTAAAAAGGATTCAGTAGCTTAATCCAGGAACCACAAAATAAAAGTAATGTAACCTGATTACTTTTGGATTCCTTTAAAATTCACATATTAATAATGTCAAGTAAGAAGACATATTAATAATGCCATATAGTTGTATTCTATGCAGCTAAATCAAAGTCCCTTTAAGGCAAGTCATTTCACTCGGTGGCCATCTTACACGCCTCTATTATGCTCTGGCTTTCTGTCTGAATGGGGAAACATCAAATTCTCCAAAACTTCCACGCTTATGATTGCATTACATATTTGGAACCACCAATAAAACTGTCTCATAAGTTTAGTTTCTAAACGTTTGAATCAAACAAAAATCTGCATTTTTTTTTTTTGCTGTCATGTCACGTGCCTTTGACAGGACGGACTGTACCCCGTGTTCATTTCATACAAATTACAAAACCAGAAAACCTTTGTTTTCAAGTGCACTTGTTTCATTTAAAAGCACAAATTTCAAGCTTTATTTTGATATATTTCTTATTTGAAGCAAGTACAGTATTCACCAAGATTCCAGTGTGTTTGTTGAACACCAAACTGTCGTACAAGCTCACGTCTGGTTGACTCCTGTACTAGTAAGTGGAGCTTCATTCGCCGCATTGACCATTACACTTTTGCCCATTCAAAACTATACGAGTGACTTGTCTTGTGTATTCTATAGTGTATTCTATAGTCTTTGGCTAAATGCTCTAAATGATATAAAACCAAAATTTTCAAATAGAGATGTTTCCTCAACAGGAAAATAGAGAATACAAATATATTGTTGTTGATGTTCTTAAGCAAACATAATAAAAACATAATAAAAAATTGTGCACAACTGAAATGTGACTTCAACAGTTCAATACACTGCAAAAAAAAAAAAAAATCTTATTTAAATTTTTGTCTTGTTTTTAGCCCAAATAATTACAAATTTTTAAATCAGGAAGCATTTTCTAGTAAATGAATAAATAAATAAATTGCATCACACATCACAATTTTCACTGGAGGGAACCTACTGTGTGCTGAAAATATTAATAAAATATTAATTACTTCAAAAACCAAACATACTTATTTATATTTCCGTAATTGCCACTCAGACTTAACTAATTTCTAATAAGTAATTTATTTTATATTTGCCATGATGACAGTAAATAATGTTACTTGTTTTTGCAAGATATTAGTATTCAGCTTAAATTGCAAATTTAAGTCTTAAGTCATTGGAAAACAAAATGGTTTGTTTAGACTGTAGCAAATCATAATAAAATCAGTATAATAATATGTACCTTAACTTTTTCATTAAGTTTTTATGAAGAACTAAAAGAAAAATACAATAGGAAATACTGTGTGCTTCTTAAACACCACTTATGTTGAGAAATATTTGAAAATGAATTATAGTTTCACAGGAATGCTAATCATTTTGGTTGTTTAGGTACAATGCAGTGAACTATGAACATCTCCATTTTGTGCACTTATTAATTGCATATTTTTATGATTTTAAAGATGGTGCTGAACAATGCCAATGAAAAAAAAAGTCCAAGACCTTCTACTATCAATCAAACCATAAATAACAAAAAATGAATGTCCTGGAATGTTTGGCTTGGCCACATTCAGCAAAAAACAAACAGATATATGTATACAGTTGAAGTCAGAATTATTAGCCCCCTGAATTATTAGCCCCCCTGTTTATTTTTTTCCCCAATTTCTGTTTAATGTAGAGAAAATTCTTTCAACACATTTCTAAACATAATAGTTTTAATAACTCATTTCTAATAATTGATTTATTTTATCTTGCCCATGATGACAGTACATAATATTAGAATAGCTTAAAGGGGCTAATAATTTTAAACCGTAAAATGATTCATAAAAACTTAAAAACTGCTTTTATTCTAGCCAAAATAAAACAAATAAGACCTTCTCCAGAAGAAAAAAAATTATCAGACATACTGTGGAAATTTATTTGCTGTTAAACATCATTTGGAAAATATTTAAAAAAGAAAAAAAAAATTCAAAGGGGGCTAATAATTCTGATTTCAACTGTATTTTTTTTATTTGACTTACCTGAAGTCAGTTCAGTTCAGACTTACCTGAGTTCAGATGCTCTGAGCGCTGCTGGTCTAGAGCTGTCTGCAGGTTCTCCAGGCCTGGCAGGTGATTGGGTTTGTGGTCTTTGTGCTCTGAGCATTACGGCTGACAGAGTTGCTTTACGTCGGCTGGCGTTTTAATAAACGCACGACAACTCTCCATTTCCGCCGCCTGATTGCTCTGCCAAAGCCAATGGAAAAGACTGTCTGTCATAACAGAGATCAAATGGAAAAATCAACAACCCAAAGAAATATAAATAAATAAATCATCAACAAGTTCTTGTGATTATATTCAATCTTCACACAATAGCATTTGTTCCGCTGTAACAGTGGGAAAATAGCAGTTTACCAGTCGCTTTCATTAGGACTAATGTCCGGCAGAGTACTGCAGTTATTTCAGGATAATTATTTTCAATTCCCGTCTGCACAAAAAAAAAAAAAAAACCTTGAATTGATTGGTACACTCACATTACAGCACACACCGAGCTGTTCAGATGATTCATAGTTGTACACAACGCTGGAGTGTGTAATGCTGAGCAAAGGAGCACAATTCAAGACTTTTTCTGGCTCCAGAGGAAGGACACATATTCATCTATCAGACTCTGATGCTCATCTCCTGTTCTCTCAAAGCAGCAGTGGCCTTCATCTTTCAATGGAGAGCCAGAACTAAAATTAACCACTGCTTTTTTATTATTATTATTTATCACAAGCAGTAGTGGTAATTTAATAGTCAATGTGGAAGTTGAGGATGATGCTGACCCAAAAAATGGAATAAAAAATGGAAATAATTTCTGCAAACTTAGCTTTTCCTCTGTGAGGACATTTTATTTTACATTATTGAGATGTTCCCTGCTGTTTTCTGCATGTGAAAATAGACAATATATTATGAAGCTGACTCAACTATAGGGTGATTTTGATAATAAATTAACATTGCTACTTTATGTATTAAATAAAAAGTTTTAACTGATTCTAAATGAATAGCATATGAAGTCCAGATGAGAACTTGATAATTTTTCATTGCCATTCAGAGAAAATCACCTTTATAGCACTTTAAATGTATGAAGGGCATCGCAATGCATATTAATAAGCAAAAAAAATGAGTCTTGATATATTTACAGTAGGACATTTACAAAATATATTCATGGAATGTGATCTTTTTTTATAAAGGGCACCTATGTTGAAAATCCTCTTTTGGAAGCTTGACAACAGATGCACAGGACTGCGTGTTGGTAAAGTGTGTCCACTGTTATATTGGAGTTTTATAAAGACAATTAGTCTCTTATTTAAAATTTCCTGACATTAAAATAGGATCCAATTCCCTCCCTTTTTGAGGCCCACCACAACGTGATGTAGGAGTGTGGTTTCTGCACCCACCGACTGATTGACAGCTGCATATTAACATGTCTTTGTAGTAACACCTATAATCAATGAGAAAGGACATGCGCAAAGCAACTGGAATTACAAGATCTGTTGAGCTCGGTGTGATCATCAATCATCACCAAATGTGATCAACAATGAGTTTTACAAGTTAAAAAAAAAAAAGTTGAATATTTGATTAAAAATACAGTTTGAGTGTCCCCAGAAAAAACAAAGCACTGCTGATTTTATTTATTTTTTTTTGTATTGTGTATTTCTATGTCTGGGTTTGTATATTATATTTATACAGATGTTCATGTTTCTACAAAATTACCTCAATAAATCATTTGTCAAATGCAGGCAAGTAGGTAACTTTGGCTGCGTCTGAAATTGCCTTTTTACCATAAAAAATGCAGGGTTTCACACAATCCTGTAATGATGAATCAGGGCACAACAGAGGTGAGGGTCCAAATGCTGTTTATTACCTGTGAGTCAGGCAGGCAATGGTCAAAGCAGGAGCAAACTGTAGCATGAGGGTAATCCAAAAGCGTAGTCATGATCACAGGTAGTGGCTGACATGAAACTGACGTTTCGATACAGTGTCAAGATCCCGAAGTGCAAATGTGTTTAAAACACAGAACAGATGCATGATCCAAACCACACAGGTCACGTGACTAAGGTGATTTGAAACACCCAGGTCACATGACTAAAGCGAGTCAAAGCATCTGTCATTTCAGAAGTGTTTCGAGACCTGGCAAATCTGCATTTGACTGACAGGGTCAGAACAAAAACTCTATCTCATGTAGTCTAGTGGACCATGCGTGTGCAGAGAGTAACTGTGTAGAGAAATGGCCTGAGTTCAAATCCCAACTTGTTCAAATACTCTAAAATTATGACTTTTTTTGCCATAAAATTTTATGTATTTTAATAATGTTACTTTTTTATAACCAAAACAAGACATTTGGGTGTCAGACCAATGTTAAAACAAAGAACATTACAAGAACAGAGCATCTAAAAACTTCTATAGCATCATCACATTATAACAAACATCTATAGCTGCATCACACTGGATTTGAACCCATTATCTCTGCATGCTAGTCAGAAACTTTCACCGCACCACGAAATCATTTGAAACATCAACTCTACAATGTGGGGTTTAATACAATACATAAAAATGACCACTAGGTGTCACTGTAGAGACGAGTTTCGAAATTTTCGAAGCTTTGACACTTTTACTTTGACTGTTTCAGTGTTTCATAAAGTCTTGCTTTACCCACCACTAGTCACAGGCAAAGAGGTCAAACGAACATAAACAATAAACAAGGCAAGACTAGACAATGGAAACACTTTGTAAAGTTGACAGAAAACAAGACTCAGCAATGTGTGTGAGAATGTGAGGCTTGTAATATGCCTTTCAGTAATAAAATTCAGTAATTACATTTAAATTGACAAGATCGAGAAAAAAAAAAAGAAAATAGAGAAAGAATAGTAAAAGAAACATTAAACCAATGTCATTAAGACACTCTTAATAACCTTGTACACAATTATAAACTCCAAAAACATCATACACGCAAAAACGCAAAACGTATGCCTCCAAAAATGTGGCCATTAGACTTACTAAAAGGTAATAAAAAAATGAAAAAGCTTCTGCGTATCAGCAAAAGAGACACTATTAGTGAACTGGAATGGAGGTTGAGTGCGGGAGATAAAAGGCTGCGTATGAAGGCTCTCCAGCCGCACAGCAGGTGTAATGTGACAGACAGCTGATTAATGATGCATAGTTTATTTCGGTGTCCATTAGCGCAGAAGAGAGCAGAAGGTTCAGCCTTTCGTTGTGGGGTGCAGAGACGCCAGAGTGCTGGGGAAAAAAAAAGACCTGTTTTAGAAGGTCCAGTGTGGCCTTTCTCTGGCCTCCGCACCCCCAGGGTTTCTAACTTCACTTCATCAAACACCTCTAGCCCCCTGTGGAGGGACGGCCACTCATCTGTTGTATAATTGAAGCAAAGAAAGTCTAGATGTCTGGGTCAGTGCACACCCTGAAGTCTAAGTGGCAATTACGGAAATAGAAATAAGTATATATCTTTTTTTTTATATTTTATTATTATTATTATTTTTTTAATTAATACTTTTTTTTTTTCAGTATAGCTCCTTTCCGGTGAAATCAGGTGTAATATGATTGATATATATATACACATATGTATTTTATTTACTTATATACTTTTTATTTATTAAATGTTTATTTACTTGATTATTCATTTATTTTTACTATTTATTTACTTTTTCAGCAACGCAGTCGCGCAGTAGGTAGTGCTGTTGCCTCACAGCAAGAAGGTTGCTGGTTCGAGCCTCGGCTGGGTAAGTTGGCATTTCTGTGTGGAGTTTGGATGTTCTTCCTGCATTTGCGTGGGTTTCCTCTGGGTGCTCTGGTTTCCCCCAAAGACATGCGGTACAGGTGAATTGAGTAGGCTAAAATTGTCTGTAGTGTATATGGATGATTCCCAGAGATGGGTTGCAGCTGGATGGGCATCCGCTGTGTAAAACATGCTGGATAAGTTGGCGGTTCATTCCGCTGTGGCAACCCTGGATTAATAAAGGGACTAAGCCGAAAAGAAAATGAATGAATTTATTTTTTTAATTATTTTATTTTTTTACATTTAATTTTTTTTTCTTCTACTATTTATATTTATTTATTCATTCATTCATTCATTTATTTGGAAACAAGTTCTAAACAGCTTGACAAAATAAACTTTCTTTTATTGTTGTGATTACAAAATAAATAGATTTGGTTCTGAGGTTCTGTCTAGTTTAAAAATGTCTGCCTCTTCTGGAATAAAAATCGTAGAAATTGAAGTCCAATGCTATTTGAAAGCAGCAAATATTTATCTAAACCTTATGTTCATGAATGGAAAGTCACTGCTTAGATAATTCATTTAGGGAGTAAAAAAATGTAAAGTCACAGTGAGTTGTGTATATTAGGATATTAAAATCCCTATGATCTGTAAACTGAGACCATTTTTTTTTCTTTTCATATTGTGACGCAGTTACCAGAAAAACTGAATATTAAATGAGAAAACAGTAGGTGTGGCTTGTTTTTTCTACTTCAAGCTGATTGGATGTAGTAAAGTAGGCATTTCAATTTAGAAAGATCAGAAAATGGGTTTGTAAGGTGACGGGATTTGTAGTTCATAAGGTGACAGAACTGTAGTCCCGGTGACGGTGCATGTTAACCAGCTATCTGCAAGCCTGGATCGCTGGTGATCATGATAACTATACAAATTTTACCCTGGTAATAAAATTCACAAATATTTACAAAGAAATAATAATGAGTCAAATAAAAATAGAAATTCGGAAGTGAAAATGTATTGTTCGCTGAAAATGTATTGTCTTACTATACTCTAATAATCTTATTTACCAATAATATATTCTCAATTTATCTAGATTTAAGATTTATACCTACAATGTTTTGTTCCATAAACTGCTAATGACCTTTCTTCTAATTTTAAAACAAAAAAGGCATTCAAAGTTTTCTTTTGTCTCATAAAATAACAAAAGTGTGTATTGAGACATCTTTATATAGATTTAATACAAATGAACTTTGAACTTAGAAAGATTAAGAAATCAATATTTGGCAGCATAACCCTTATCTTAAAGCACAACATAACAAAACATTTGGAAAAAGTGCTACAATATTTTGTATTTGAATTTGAATAAATATTTTCAGACCTTTATACCACTGTTTTCCAACCCTGTTCCTGGAGGCACACCAACAGTACGTATTTTGGATGTCTCCCTTTTCTGACCCATTAACTTCAGGTGTTGGAGTCTCTTCTGATGTTATAAGTCGATTCAGGTGTGTTTGATTAGGGAGAGGTTGAAAATGTGTACTGTTGGTGTGCCTTCAGGAACAGGGTTGGGAAACACTGCTTTAAACAATACACAAATATTATCATTTTACTCAAACTCCTACTTAATATACACTCAAAAAAAGGTTTTTTTTTACTTGTTCAATCTACTTAATTAAAATGAGCTGAAACAACACTATTCTTGAGATTTCATTGGGACAACTTAATTTTTTTTGTTCAATCCACATAAATTTGTTCAAAGTGTTAAGTTAACTTAATCGATTTGTGTTGGGACAACATGAATGAATTGTGTGCATTTGTATACAGTGTAGTAAATCATGAGAAATTATTTTAATTTAATTTAACTTAATGTAATTTCATTCAACTTAACTTTATTTTATTTTATTTTTATTTTTTTTATTTATAAATTATATTTATTGAAAACGTGACACCGAAGACAGCTTTAACGATGCTAAAAATTTTGTTTTCCCATCTCATGAATACATTTTATTTTATAAAATAATATTTTATTTATAATAAAAACAAAATCAATTTTTTTTTAAATAAAAAATATAGTTTTATTTTATTACACTCAATGCACAAGGGGTGAGAATAAGGTACATACAAAAATGCATTAATTAAAAAAAACTTTCTGACCTCAAACTTTTGCAAGGCATTGTTATTTATCGTATTCTACATTTTCATTTATTCACTTTCATAATACGCCATATAAGCTGTACATTTTGATTAGAGAAACTGACGTCTGTGGCAATAGGACAATATTGTGTTTATCTAAGAGACCATCAGTCCTTTTATTATTTCTATCCCTATAAAAAGACAGCAAGAAAAGCAATTTCTCCAATGGCTCAATAATGTGACATGTAAAAATGTAGCTGCGCAGTATATAGCAATAAAAGTGTGTTCTTTCAAAATTGGATTACGCATTTCATAATGTTCAATAAGAAAGCTTACATGGCTGTCTTTGTTAAAGATGGTCTCAATTATTAAATGTCATTGCACCTCAACTCTAAATTTGAGTTACTGTACTGAGAAATAAAAAAAAAAAATCTAATCTTGTCTTTATTGTAGTCCTTTTTTCAGATCTTGACAGCAGCGATTGCCAGCTTGTTTCTTTGTATGTAAAACAGCAGCCTTTTCAGCCTTTTCTTATTTACATTCCTGTCCCTGAAGCACAAAGGAGAAACTCTTCCTGTTCTATCAGAAATGATGGTCAGTAAGTATTTTCACTTCAGAGTAAGCATTAAGTTTGTTTCTCTGATGTGTCAGATTGAAAAGTTTGCAAGCATCATATGGGCTCTGCAGTGAGCGGGACACAAACAGAGCAGGCCGTTCTCATTTCACCTCTGAGCTATTATTACATGGACATTAATAGAGGTGGTCCTCCCCCCCTTGCTTTCCTTGCAAATAGATTAGTCTTTTACGTGTTGGCTAAAGGTCAAAAGAGGGCGACTAACCTCTGAGTTATGAGAAAGAGCAATCGTTCTCTACCACACCTATATATTACATTCATAACCTCCTGTCCTGCTTTCTGGTTAGCTCCACATAACTGCACGAAACAACATATTTGCTGGACAATGTCTGCATTTCTTTAAGTCCCGTTATATGAGGTCAGATGTATAGTAAGTGATTTCAAACCTTTGAATAACACTGCACAATTTCAATCGGCTGTGTGTCTTTTTATGCAGATAATCATTTCTCAACCACGTTCATGGAAGCCCACCAGCACTGCATGTTTTGGATGTCTCCTTTGTCTGTTATTGTGACGCGTGAATGAGAGCTAGAAGGATCCAAAGGTGCAAGTAAAGATACTTTATTGACACAGTCAATATAGCATAGAGCAAGTTCAAAACAAAACTGAAAATAAATCAACAAAGGACAAGTATCCCGCTAGAGTAGGGATCGGGGAAAACAGACAGGATCTGAGAAGCTCTGGTGTCCGAGGATACTCCACAGCAACCCTGAACACAGACAGAGAGCAATTCAAAATAACAACGAACTGACACGAGACAAGAGACGTGCTGTCCTAATATAGCCGAAATAACGAGTTGCAGCTGACAGACTAATCAGGACAGCCGAACTCCACATAACACGTGACCTAACACTGACGTAACAGACACACGTGAAACACCAAAACAAAACCATGTGACCAACAGACACTCAGAAGTGCGCACACACCTACAACCGTGACAGTACCTCCTCTCCTAGGAGCACCTCCTGGTGCTCCCAGAAGGGCTTACCTGTCGATTGTAATCATCGATGAGAGAGTGATCCAATATGTCCTTTGCAGGAACCCAACTTCTCTCCTCTGGACCGTAACCTTCCCAGTCCACCAAGTACTGAAAACCTCGTCCCCTCCGTCTTGAATCCAGAATGCGCTTAACCGAATAAACAGTCTCCCCATCTACGAGACGCGGCGGGGGGGGAACCGGAGTGGGCGGATTAATGGCCGCATGAAAAACGGGCTTTAATTTGGAAACATGAAACACGGGATGTATTCTCCTGTACGCTGGAGGAAGTTTGAGGCGGGCTGCCACCGGACTAATGATCTTGGTGACAGTGAACGGGCCAATAAATTTAGGTGCGAGTTTATTACATACGGAACGCAAGGGAATATTCTTAGTTGAAAGCCACACTTTTTGACCGACGACGTAAACGGGAGGCTTAGACCTGTGGCGATCGGCTTTAGCCTTGGTGCGCGCACCCACTTGGAGGAGGGTCTGTCTGGCCCTGCTCCAAGTGCGTCGGCACCTCTGGACAAAGGCGTGGGCGGAGGGGACCGCGATTTCGGTCTCCAGACTGGGAAAAGCTGGTGGCTGGAAACCTAAACTACACTCAAACGGAGAAAGGCCCGTGGCGGACACTGGTAATGAATTGTGTGCGTACTCCACCCATGGAAGCTGCTGACTCCAAGAGGTGGGATTCTGAGAAACCAAACATCGCAACATACGTTCGAGGTCTTGGTTGGCCCTCTCAGTCTGTCCGTTACTCTGAGGATGGAATCCAGAAGAAAGACTTACAGTCGCCCCCAATAAACGGCAGAATTCTCTCCAGAATTTAGAGACAAACTGAGGCCCCCTGTCAGAAACCACGTCCATCGGGAGGCCATGAATGCGAAAGACGTGATTAATGACAGCATCCGCTGTCTCTCTGGCTGAGGGTAATTTGGGCAGAGGAATAAAATGAGTAGCCTTCGAAAACCGGTCCACAACGGTCAAAATGACCGTGTTGCCAGCAGATGACGGGAGACCTGTGACAAAATCTAGCGAAATGTGCGACCAGGGTCTCGAAGGTACTGACAGAGGCTGAAGGAGCCCAGCGGGAGGGCGATTGGAAGTCTTAGAAACAGCACAAACTGAACAGGCCAAAACAAACTCGCGAATGTCCCGAGCCATAGCTGGCCACCAGAATCGCTGTTTAACCAAAAATAAAGTACGACTCACCCCCGGATGACAAGCCACTTTGGAAGAGTGCCCCCATCGGATGACGTCAGACCGAATCTCCTCTGGCACGAATAACCGACTCGGTGGGCATCCGGGCGGGGGCGTTACCCCATCCAAGGCGAGACGAACCTTACTCTCGATCTCCCATGTCACAGCAGAAATAAAAATCCTCTGAGGAACAATGGGCTCGAGAGACGTAGTGCGCTCGGAGACATCAAAAAGGCGAGATAACGCATCGGGTTTGATGTTCTTAGAACCCGGTCGATAAGAGATGGTGAAATCGAAACGTCCGAAAAATAGAGCCCACCGAGCCTGCCTAGAGTTTAGTCGTTTGGCGGACTTGATATATTCCAGGTTCTTATGATCGGTCCAAACGATAAAGGGAACCCCCGAACCCTCCAACCAATGACGCCACTCCTCCAACGCGAGCTTGACAGCCAACAACTCCCTATTACCAATGTCGTAATTACGTTCTGCTGGAGATAATCGGTGTGAAAAAAACGCGCAAGGATGCATCTTGCCGTCCGAGGATGCGCGCTGGGACAGGATAGCTCCCACTCCTACCTCCGACGCGTCAACCTCCACCACAAACTGCCGGGACGGATCAGGGCCACCAGAATAGGAGCTGAAACAAAGCAACTCTTTAATTTTGTGAATGCAGCCTGTGCTGCACTCGACCACCTGAAGGCAGTTCTGGAAGAGGTTAAAGACGTCAGTGGGGCTGCGAGCTGGCTGAAGTTACGAATAAAACGCCGGTAAAAATTGGCGAAGCCCAAAAATCTCTGCAGGGCCTTGCGCGAATCTGGGATTGGCCAATTTACCACAGCCTGAACCTTCTCTGTATCCATGCGCACCCCCTCGACTGACACGATGTGTCCTAGAAAAGGAACAGACTGTGCATGAAAACGCATTTCTCCGCCTTGACATAAAGCCCATTCTCTAGCAGCCTCTGAAGCACTCGCCTGACGTGCTGCACATGTTCCTGGAGAGAACGAGAAAATATCAGAATGTCATCCAGGTAGACATAAATGAACTGATCTATCATATCTCGCAACACATCATTAACGAGTGCCTGGAAAACTGCGGGGGCGTTGGAAAGCCCAAAGGGAAGTACACAATATTCAAAATGTCCCCTGGGGGTATTAAACGCAGTTTTCCATTCATGTCCCTCTTTGATGCGAACCAAATGATAAGCGTTGCGGAGATCTAATTTCGTGAAACAAGATGCCCCCTGCAGACGCTCGAACGCTGAAGACATCACGGCAAAGGATAAGTATTCTTTACCGTGATGTTGTTCAGCCCCCGATAATCTATGCAAGGTCGAAGAGACCCATCTTTCTTTTCACGAAAAAAAATCCCGCTCCCGCCGGTGATGAAGAGGGACGAATGATCTTAGCCGCTAGAGAATCAGAAATATATTTCTCCATGGCCTCCCTCTCAGGAGCAGAAAGTGAGTATAACTTGCCTTTAGGCGGAGAGGTCCCTGGTAATAGGTCTATAGCACAGTCATAGGGACGATGGGGAGGAAGAGAAGCAGCTCGAGACTTACTGAACACTCTCTTCAGGTCGAGGTACTCACTAGGCACGTTTGACAGGTCCATGCGCTCCTCCTGAAACACAGAACAAGACACAGCAGAACAAGCAGACGAGAGACAAGATGCGTGACAGTTCTCACTCCACGAAAAAACAGTATTGTGGCCCCAATTAATATGGGGTTTGTGGAGAAGCAACCAAGGATGGCCCAAGACCACTGGTGTATTAATGCAGTCTGTTAAATAAAAAGATATGTTTTCGACATGATTTCCCGAAGTGATAAGTCTTATGGGTTTGGTGGAGTGAGTGATAGTCGGAAGAGACAGACCGCTGAGGGCGCGTACTGCGATGGGTTGGGAAAGGGAAATAACAGGAAGCCTTATATTAAAGGCAAAACTAGTGTCAATGAAATTTCCCTCAGCTCCAGAATCAATAAGGGCTTTAACGCTCCGAGTTTCTGAAGCCCAACACAGAGTAGCTGGCAGTAGGGTGGTAGTGATAGAGGATTTATTTAAATTCATCTCACCCATCAGTAACCTCTTACCTACTGATGGGTGGGATCTTTTACTGGACATGAGGCCACTCGATGTCCAGTTCCTCCGCAATATAGGCAAAGCCCTTCGCTCCTGCGTCGACGCCTCTCCTGTACCGAGAGACGGGATCTGCCCAACTGCATGGGCTCCGGATCAGTGGTCCCAACCTCCGGAACCATCGACAGGACAGGAAAATCGGGGACCAGTTCAGAGGGTGCACTCAGTCGAACGCGCGTCTCCTTACGCAGCAGACGGGCATCCACTCGGATAGCCAAGTCTATGAGACCATCAAGAGTCTTGGGCAGGTCCAGGGTATAAATTTCATCCTGGATACGCTCCGACAGCCCATGAAGGAACATGTCCCATTGTGCCTCCTTGTTCCAACCGCATTCCGCAGCTAAGGTCCGGAACTCTATGGAGTAATCCGCCACACTCCGATTACCTTGACGGAGCTCAGCGAGAACTCTCGCGGCCTCTCTCCCGGAGGCTGCGCGGTCAAAGACCTTCTTTAACTCCTTCGAGAACGAGTCGAAGGAGGAGCAACAGGGGAGTTCTTGTTCCCACACGGAGGTACCCCACAACGCGGCTTTTCCCGAAAGGAGCGTAATCACAAAAGCGACCTTGGATTGCTCATTGGGAAACAAGGATGGTTGGAGGGTCATGTATAGGGAACATTTGGACAAAAAGGATCGACACAGGTGTGGTTCTCCGGAGTAGGGAGACGGGTGAGGAAGGCGAGGTTCAGGTGTGCGACTTATCGCTTCTGGTGCTGGCGTCGGATCTGGAGATGTCGTTTCCTGTGAGACCGCCCCGGTAGTCAACTGCTGAACTTGTGTGGTGAGTGCAGACATTTGACCTACCAAGGTCTGAATGGCTAGACTGGTATTAGCCAATAGTTGTTCCTGCTGGTCGATCCTGGTCTTAGTGTGGTTTAAAAACTCTGTAAATTGAGCTATACTTGCTGGATCCATGAGTGTGGTCAGTTCGTTCTGTGACGCGTGAATGAGAGCTAGAAGGATCCAAAGGTGCAAGTAAAGATACTTTATTGACACAGTCAATATAGCATAGAGCAAGTTCAAAACAAAACTGAAAATAAATCAACAAAGGACAAGTATCCCGCTAGAGTAGGGATCGGGGAAAACAGACAGGATCTGAGAAGCTCTGGTGTCCGAGGATACTCCACAGCAACCCTGAACACAGACAGAGAGCAATTCAAAATAACAACGAACTGACACGAGACAAGAGACGTGCTGTCCTAATATAGCCGAAATAACGAGTTGCAGCTGACAGACTAATCAGGACAGCCGAACTCCACATAACACGTGACCTAACACTGACGTAACAGACACACGTGAAACACCAAAACAAAACCATGTGACCAACAGACACTCAGAAGTGCGCACACACCTACAACCGTGACAGTTATACCCATTTCAGGTCTTTCAGTCTCTGCTAATGAGCTGATGATCTGCATCAGATGTGTTTGGTTAAGGAGACATGGAAATGTGCAGAGCTGATGGTCCTCCATGAACGTGGTCGAGAACCACTGATCGAACTGACTTGCACAAAAAAAATATATATATATATCTGTCTAATATGAATACTATGATATATTATACGGGTTAGCAGACTTTTTTTAGGGATATTCTTTTTCACATTCAGGCCCTTCAACAATAACAGGCTTTGACCCTAATTGTGCCATTTTGGTGACTGTTGCTTTAAATTTAAATGAAATTGTGCTTTTTCCCAAAAGAAGGCGGAGCTACAAATGCCGATGTGTCAGCATAGTAGCAGATTGAAAAACAAGACTAACATCCTATGCTAATGAGGGGGAGATTGTCACTAATGGGTAGGCATGGGACGATAACCGTTTTCAAGATATACGGTGGTTTGGAAAAATCAAGGTTTTAAAATCGCCCAAATTTTCTGCTATACCATTCCTATGGTATGTGTAAGATTTAAAATTTTAGAATTTTTTCATTTTTTATTTTTTTTTTTTTAAGTATTTTAGGACAACAGTATCTCCAGGAGAAAAGATATTCAAAGATTCCATTTTAAATGGTAAATAAATCTGTGTTTTTAAAACAAATGAAGAGAGCAGAAGTCAATGATTCATTTGTATTATTTAGCCTGACACGTTTACGGTTCTATTATATTTTAAATGTTTCTCAAAATAAAATGTATTCTGCCCAAAGGGGAAAAGAGCTTTTGTTTTTTACCCAGACATTTAAAAAGAATATATTTTAGAGCAGTAATCACAATACCGTCAAACCATGATATTGTTATCCAAGGTTATCGTACCGTCAGAATGTTATACCGGCCCATGTCTACTAATGGGCAGAGCTTTTCCCCTTTAATGACATGTACAAAGGGAGAATGTCAATCAAAGTGTTTCTGCAGACTGCATGTGATTATTTAAAAAAAAAAAAATATTTTTTACCACTAGAACCTGGTTATTTTTCAGAGACTGTGGCCAAACAGTGTACTGTGTTTAAACCTCTTAAATATAGAGCATACAGCATGTTTCAGAACTCCACATATCCTTTTAGCGCAAAATCTACTTTTATTAACTCTGCTTCCAAAATAGTTATATTTTATCTCAGTAAGAGCAACAAAAGACTTCTTTTGAAGAACAAGGTGCCTAGATCTAAATGTTTTTTTCACCAATCATGTAGATTTACAAGTGAAAAGAGGAAGTACATTTGAAAGAGAGAAAAAAAACAAGTGGCAACCTGAACTCTCTCCTGAAACACGAAAGTGAAAGAAACTGCAATTCATCATCTAGGATCTAGAGGCTCCACTGGCTCCAAGAAGCAGTCAATCCTATAAAATCCCATTGTCAAAAATGAAACAACTTTACAGCAGGAAAATAAAAATGTGCACAAAAAAGTGCTTTGCATAGCTAATATGACCCTACCTTGCAACTGTAAGGGGAGTGTTTTTTTTTTTTTTTTTTTTTTAACTCAACCATTTTATATTAAGGCTTAAAATTCTGCATAATTAAGGGTGTGGTCACTTGAGTGACAGGTGTCTGCTGCTTGCCCTGTCATATCACCTCAGCTCATTCTATCTGCTGAACTTCTCTGCTGGGTTCTGCCTTAGTTTTTATTGGCTTTATACAGTCTGCTGTTGTTGTTTTTTTTTTTACAATATTTCTTGCATTTATCAAATAAGGCATACTGTGCAAATAACTGTACACTCTCAAAAAAAGGTACACGGTGATGCAAATAATGTTTCTATATGGTACAGAAAAGACCTCTTAAGATACTGTTCTGCACGTTTTATGGTACAATTGACATGGAGGTACACAATTGTTCTATTAAAAAAGGTACATAAGTGTTGGACAACTCCTTATTAAAATAATTATGAAAATAAATATGACTGGAAAGGCAAAGTGATTTTATGAATAATTTCCATATTAAAACATGAATCATCATTTAAAAGCATATGTTTAAAGAAACTCATAAACATTAATTATTAAGTTCTATAAAAAAAACAACTGGTAAAACAAATCTATAGGTATTGTAAACTAAACATTTAAGGCATATTTAATCAACATTTGGTAAGCATTTTCTGATAAATATTTAATTATTGATATCCGCACCTTTTGGCGTTTGCTTTCCACTATGCACATGAGCTGGCAAAAGTCCTGCATATGCAAAGTGTTTATGCAGATATTTTAGCATTGTAAAACTAATCAAACATTGTGCATATCTCATTACAATACTTTTGCAGAATTCTATTTCTATTTTAAAATTAAGTAAATTAAATGAACTTTTATGTGATTACAAAGGTATTGTGTGAAAACTGGAGAAAAAAATGTTTTATATTGTACATGGAATGTATTTGAATGTATTTCTGTAACATTTTTGAGAAAAGTGTTATTAAATGTTTTACAAAAAAATATTCTTTATTGTAAATGGAAAGGGTGCATTTACACAAATAGAAGCTTTTTAAAAAACATTGTTTAAAAATGTATTTGATGTTTTATATTTACTGAAAATAAATTGACACATTTTGGATAAAGCAAAATGCCTTTAAATAGTTCTTGAAAGAACACATTTGACACTGTAAAGGTACAAAGTGTCTTGTCACTGTAGTGGTACCTTCAGGGATCAGATTTGTACCTTTGATGAAGGTACAATATTGTATCTGCAGGATTTAAAAACCAAAGGTACATTTTAGTTTCCCATGGTACAAATCATGCCCTTAAAGGTACAAACTGCAATGGTACAAATTTGTTTCTTTGTCTTAAGGTACAATTCTGTTCCATAAAAAGGTACTGCCCCAGTGACAAGGGTTTGTACCTTCTTTGGTACAACAATGTACCATTTTTTTCTGAGAGTGTACTAACAAGTCAGCTGAGATGGTGACGGCCAACTCCAACTACTCAGACAACTTACAGGAGACATCACAGAAACTACACTGTCAATTATTTTTTTCAGTCTAAAAAAAATAGAGTATTAGTTCTTGAAAAAATACAATAAATTTGTGCCTTTCTTGTGACTCTAAAAGACCCCGATATTAAAGCTAAATCAAAGAACCAAACTGAACATTGTTTTTTTAGCCTTAACAAAACCAGGCAAAAAAAGTAGTTGTTTTTTTTTTTTGTTTATTTAACACAGAACTACCAGAATCCTCTAACTACTACTGACTGTTCATAAAACTCTGTACATAATCTAATTTTGGTCATCATAGTTACATTTGAAGCTTGTGATTGTTAAGAGTAGCTGTAACCATATCTTATGAAGTCATTACCCTAAAAATACAAAAATAGTAGTATAGTAAGGAGTTTAGAATCATTTTCTAAAACAAACTTTGCAGAAAGGGTTGGCTGCATCCAAAATCACATATCTTTCATATTATATACGTTAAAAACAGTATGCGAGCTGACTGAGCTGAGTAGTATGTCCGAATTCATATTACTCGAAAATCAGTAAGATTCTTCTGCAGAGATCCTGAAGTGTACATCCATTGAACTCTGTGATATCTTATAATGCCACACGAGAGAATTTATTCACGCAACTTAGGCAGATAGTCATGCCCTGTGCTTCACTGTAAATAATGCTGAGTTCCATACAATTGATTTGTGCTTGGGTAAACAAGAAGGAATTAAAATAACTTATTAGATTTTACAAATGTAAGTGGATTAAAAATAAAACAATAAAGTTGCTCCCCTAAAAAAAAAAATAATAATAAAAAAAAATAATAAAAAAAAAACGCAAGAATTGTGTCATTCAGGTAATTATAAATAAGTAGTTTGAGCAAAGAATAATCATCTTTTTTGTGTCTTTATTCCATTTTTTCATCTTGGAAGGACATATTATTTCTCGTTTATTTTTTTATTGTGTGGGTTATTTGTTTGCAGCTAAAATCTTAATCAGTCCAAATAGGCTCAGTTACCCCTCACAGTAATCTTTGAACATGGCAGCATGTTCAGACTTGGTGATAAAACCTCTCTGAGTAAAAACCTGGCAGGTCTTGTTTGCACCTGATGTGTTTTTGTCTATGTGAACACAAGTGTACAATGCAGGCGTTAAAGTGAGCTGAAATGTTAAGAGGTAGTCGACTGGACTTGTGAATAAATGAACAAGCTTATGGTCAAAAGTGTTCGCTAAAATATCCTCAAAAATTATGAGACATGCTGTTGAAGTGCACCATACAGACAAGAAATAAACTTTCCCATCAAAAATCAGTGGATTTAAAGCATAAAAAAGGTCTGATTCGAATATAAATACACTATATTCGGCATGGTATTGAGGTTATCAGAGCAGAAATAATTGCCAGTGTCTCATTTTGTATTAGTTTAGAAAAAAAAAAACTGGATTAAAAGATCAGAAAAGTCTGCCCCTTCAACTTCACCTGAAAGAATAAGGAAAACGGTCAAAAGTGCACAAAAAAAAAAAAAAAAACAAGGTGTAAATTGGAATGTGTCTCCCTCATGTTCTTGTGCTAGATCAACCAAAATGCATCTTAATACCAAGTGTCAACAGGGCCTTAGTGAGTTTTTCCCGTACAGCTGATGTGAAAGCTGCTTTCTGAACTTTCTTCTATGCATTAAGAAACTACGCAAAAGTAAAAAAAAATAAAAAAAGAGCTGATCTTTAAGAGGATTTTCTCTCAAACATCACAAGGAAAAGAGAGAATTCCTGCATCAAGATATCAGAAATGCTGGGAGTCAGAAGCTGAAACATAATCTCTTTCCTTTCAGGCAGAGAAGATCCACGCAAATCAACGGGTATCAGAGGCATCTCATCACCTACTGCCTGTCTTCATTAAAGTCTACAAAAAACCTGTTGGGCTTTTAGACTGAAGCTCATTATGATTCAGCGAGTTCATTTGTACAAATCTGCGCTCATTATACTTTTGCTTGCACATCTGTCACACACGTCCAAAAGCCGTCCTCGGGCTCATGAACAGCTGGAAACAACTGTGAATCAAAGCTGAGCAGGCTCTAGCGCTTACCCGTACGTCCTTGATTTAGAGAGTGTGGCCCGTCTGTCAGTTTGACTGTAGATTGAAGCAGGTAACCTGTGGCTGTGAATACAAATGTGGTCATATTTGCCACTCCTGCTTAAACATTCTAAAAAAAAAATCAGATGAGTAATAGTAGAGATGCCCAGGATTCTGTACTGCACTGATCTGGCTGCTTGCATTTTTAAATCGAAGGCAAGAGCTGTTTTGTGCAACTTCACAAGCATTAAAAGTATTATTTTAAGCTACGTTGGTTGGCCCATATTTGAAAACATGATGTAAAACTGAAGTAATACTGCCATCTATCCACAACAAGCTCTGTGGATTACATCCAAGACTGTGAGGATAATCTTGAAAGACACGAAAAATAAGCAAAGTTTAGAGATCCAAAATTAAACTTTCATTAATCATATCCTCTAGCTTTTTGCGATTCTGCGATTGCTGAATCCAACGCACAATCAACAAAAAGTCCACAATCCTGCAAAATTCCTAACTTAAACGCAAAAATTTCATAAAACATCCAATTCCAAACCATATATTCAAACTATATTTATTTCAGTTTGTTTTACATGACTTATAGACGTTGCATACGCACCGCAAGTGATGTATCTGCGTGTCCCTAGAAAAATCACGTCTCACCTGCACCCTCACAATAATTACATTACATGAGAGGGGGGAGAATGTTTTGCAGCCTGTGCAGTAAGCAGATGCGGATGAAGCATGAGAGATTTACACATAAAGTCAATGCAAAGATGTAATTACACATCCTGTGGTGCGAATTGGCCGTTTTGTGCATTTCAAAAGTTGGAACAAACATCTAACAAATGGAGCCAGGGAAGAGACAGAAAAGCAAGCAGCTTACAAGGATGGAGATTGATTCAAGGATGATGGCCACTGGACGAGACCGAATTGAAGGACATTATTTGTGCTTTACACGTATGGCTGGTATTATGGTGTGTGTAAAATCGATAACAATTTTCTGTTGACTATTTTACCTGCAGTTAAGGAGAGAAAACGCTTCCCTGCCATTGACGAGTTTTACGGCTATTCATGTTTTAGGTGTATTAGGGTAGGGGAAGCCCTAACGCATGTCCTGAGTGAGGTACATGATGTCAGATTCTGAGAGAAAATAAGAAAAAAAGCTATACAACCTGCTTTTGGCTTAATCCAAGTGTGTCACACGCCTGCTTTTAAGTGACAATCACGGTCGTTAGATCGCCCCCTGGGGGCTCGCTGCAGTACATGTCATAAACCCACCTCCTCCGTGTTAATGAACGACACTTGAGCCCAAATAAAAAAAGTAAATACACTTGCAATACAATTTCCCAAAAGATGTTTTTGTCAATTAAGGCACTGGATAGGCTCAGATGTTCATTTATGTAAACAGTATGTTTTTAACCAGTAATTCAATGCTATAAAAACGGGGCGTGTCATCGTGATTGACAGTTGTGATTGACCGCTTCTCTAAGCAGACCGGCTTCATCTTCGGGAGGAGATTGAAGTACCAATGTTTGATTTCTGTGTTATTTTACCATGATAAAATGAGTTGTTTAGCAGTAAACTATACTTTCTGACCTACGGGATTTGATGGATTACTGTTCATTCATTCATTTTCTTTTCGGCTTAGTCCCTTTATTAATCCAGGGTCGCCACAGCGGAATGAACCGCCAACTTATCCAGCACATGTTTTACGCAGTGCATGCCGCAACCCATCTCTGGGAAACATCCATACACACTCACTCCCACTCATACACTACAGACAATTTAGCCTACCTAATTCACTTGTACCGCATGTCTTTGGACTGTGGGGGAAACCGGAGCACCCGGAGAAAACCCACGCAAATGCAGGGAGAACATGCAAACTCCACACAGAAACGCCAACTGACCCAGCTGAGGCTCGAACCAGTGACCTTCTTGCTGTGAGGCGACAGCACTACCTACTGCGTCACCCATGGATCACTGTTTATTCGGAAAAGTCAGGGCTTTATTGGGTTTTATTATTAGCTTGCTGATACATGCCTAACATTAGTCATGACGAAGAAATACAGGTGATTTTGTTATCTAGCACTAATTCTTATTATGGGTCTGAAATAATAATTAGGTAGACAAAACTAATGTTAGCCGATCTTCAGATTGATCTCCTGTAACGTTATGTTAACTTGATTTCCGACAGTTTGAGTTTCGGCATGTTATGGAGTTAATCTACTGAATTTGCTGTTATAAAATGTTTATGTTCTAGAAACCGAATCTTATATAACAAATAGAGCTGTAAATGTTATATATTATTTATATACATCATGCGTCATTGGCTTTTTATTTGAAAACCCCTACTAAACATTAAAATGAAGGTAAATTCTTCTTTGCCAGATTTAATTAAGGCATTGAATAAACCAAATCAAAATGGAGGCAAAAAATGATAAACAATATACAAGCGATATTGCAGCAGCTGATACACATCAGTTGTTGTATTAATACTGCAAAATTTATTGTACAAATTGATAAGCATTATTTTATATAGTGCAGGGATGGGATGTGTAAATATCCTGTTGATATTTAGAAATTTGTATCTTTTGCTAATATAAACGCACGATTTTTCCTGTATGGTAAATCGTTATATGTGGTGTGTATATTTTGGGTCTTGTCGGTTGCTCATTAAAAATAAAAACCTTTCTAAAAATGTATGTGTTGTTTATATGTTATTATATAAGCGTATATATATAATAATTATTATTATATAAGTGTTATTTCTACCCCTGTGAGGATACCAAATACCAACAACCCATTATAAAAAAAATATATTCTTTGTTCTCATAGCTTTGTCTAACCTAAGCTATAGTGCATGAAAGATGGCAGCTTACATCATACAGTTTTTAAATAAATTGTGTATTATGTGTTTTTAAATGTAATTGCTTATATTTATTTAGCGAGCCTTTGTTATAGTGCAGATACGGCAGTCAAATGAGAAGTTCAGGGGGCGTGGTTGATTTGATGTACAAGCATTTGGTTGGAAGCTTGATTCCGCAGCTCTTCCTCTGGCTCCATCATGCAGTCTTTCTGTGCATGCCCTGGCTCCAATTTCAGCAGTTTTTTTTCGAAAGTTTGTGTCGAGAAATGCGGTTTGTCACTAGCAATTATTATTAGCAATTTAGCTCATGTCTGCCAACATTCGTGCCAGAATTTCCAGAGAACGGGGGTTGTGGGGGGTTTGGTTTGATGGTCTCTGAGTAACAAAGTTAAGAACCGGTGGGATGGATGTGTATGTGGTGTTATCAACTCTACCATGTTATCAGCCGGCGGCGATCAGATGCTATACCAAAATTGATGACCTGGCGTGGGGATGAAATTACGGAAGTTTTCCGTGAGAAATAACAAGACAGGAGGGTGGCAGAAGATGGGTGGGAAATACGAGAGACTCTCTGGAAAAACGAGAGTTTGGCAAGTATCATTTAGCTACAAACATGTATCCGTTTTACACCTGTAAACATCCACAATCATCACCAGCGACTGCAACGTATCTGTATGCGTCAGCATTCCGTGAGTTTTACATTTGAAATAATGGAGTATATTATGTACAGACATCCCAAGTCTCCCTGAGGCACTGCCACCGCCCCCTCCCCTACCTGTTTTACCACTCAAGTCAGCAGCACTTCAGAAAAACAGTCAAGATGGCAGCAATGCATTGTTGAGCACGCTTATAACGATTACGGTAATTTCGTTAACTGTTTTACTCAGTATAAAGAAAATAACACATTTTATAATTTATTCCCTTTTCTGCAACGTGTTTCATTATTTATTTATTTACAAAAGTGCATTGTTTTCAGAACAGGTTTGTCCTTGCTTTCATTATATTTTCATTTATTTATTCTGCATAAACATACTTTTTTATAAATAACTAACGTGTGTTGTAATTTGTCTTAGCCTTACTACAGTTCAATATCATTATGATTGGATTTTTATGATGTGGTTAAACCTCAGAATATGAACTAAAAACCAGAGTAGACCGTTTTACCTGCTATCTATTAGAAACAGAGACAATACAGCCACCTTATTAAAAACTGGGGTCTGATTAATAGTAGAAAACTACACTTACAGGGTAAGGGTTTATTAAAATATTTAAGAACACTAGTTTAAAGCAACAATTCACCCTGAAATTAATTTCCTTAACTTGGTGTAAATGCTCAAGAACGACATGACACCCTGCATTAAGCTCTGGAATGGGGATATTCTGATAGAGATGAATGGGTGGAACAGACTGTTCTCTCCCACTGCTGCTCTTGTTCACATGGCTCAGAACTCATCCAGGCTCAACATTTGTTCTATTTAGTTTTGGGCACCTGGGGAATCGATACCCGTGGGCCCGAACAAATCACTCCTGAGCGCATCACCCCCGAGGATCATTTAACACTGTCACATAGGTGTCTGCAGACCCACACAGGCACCATGAACCGCATCTCCCTGTATAGCTTACACATACTTCTCACTGAAGAATGCAGCTATCTTTTCATGGACTGTGAAAAGGCTGCAGCTTTTAGCAGGATGAAACATGGGAATAGCCACAGCGCGTTGTTGCAGTAGCGAGCTCAGACTGAGGTAAAGATTAATAGGAGAGCGGGAGAGGAACATTACCAGCAGTCAGGGATAAATGGTTAAAGCTTGTATGTGCTGTAAACTTTATTAATCTGCCTCACCTGCACAAAAAAAGCAGCCCCGCATAGAGCCGTTCATCAGGAGCGAGCCATATCTCCTATCAGGGAGCAGAGCCAGGGAATCAGTTATGCGCACTACGCTGTTCCTCTTTTGGAGGGTCAAGTTATTACTTCCAGAGGGCCACGTAATGTGGTGGAGCACTTAACGGTCAATGGGGGAAGTGCTACCTGCGATGAGAACATGCTCAGGTCAGGCTGGATAAGGCACCTTCTGTGTAATCCCTGCAGGAGCGTAGAGACAGTTGGATATTAAGATGAAGAGGTGGAATTAGAATGAACGCAACATATTAGCGAAAAACAAGAGCTTATAGAGTGGATCTTCAAAGGAGGAACGTGGGGTAATTGCCCTCAAGAGCATTTAACATCTAAACCCAGCTCTAGTTCAGGAGAGAGATGCTTGACTCTTCAGTATGATAAGAACGAACTAGGTGACATGTGAGAAAGGAAACTAAGGGGGTCACAAGTCGATGTGGTGAAACAGAGGGGGATCTTACTAAGAGGATACACCAATTGGCTCTGTGTTAAAGATGCGTACTGCACCACTGGCACTAGTTGACTGAGACCCACATTGCTTTCATTATCTGGCTTCTATTAGTGCTCACACAGCCACTAAGCACCACAATGCTTGCTCTTCCTCCCAGTCCACAACTTATGGCCCGTTTCCACTGAGTGGTACGGTACAGTTCGGTACGTTTTTATGGCTGTTCCACTGTCAAAATGTACCAAAAAGTGAACCAGACCGTACCACTTTGTTGGTACCCTTTGGAAAGCGTACCTTGCACAACAAAAGGGTACCAAAAGACAGAGCAAGGCGCATAGCTGAACACTGTTGGTTTACATTGATACGTCACTAGCTTGTGCACAAGCCAGGAGAATGAAAACAAAGGAAGCTGCATTTTTAAATACACAGTCGAGACATTACACCATAATAATATATACATATAACGAGCCATGGCCCACCCGAGCAAAACAAATCTTGTCATCATCTTGATGAACAGCCACAAAGCCAAGAAGAAGAGCAGAATCTACTCTGTGCCCCGATGTTGTTTACAAGGCCGTCTAAAGCGTGAGCGGTTTTACTATCTCGAGAGAGAGCTTGGGTGCGTGTCTATATTTGAAATAGCAAACTTCTTGAGGTGATGATAACAACTTGCGCGTAATTTTCTGAAGAGCTTCCGACGACCAATCATTTAAAAAATGGACAAAGGTCAGAGTGACGCATGAAAAAACTCATATGACTTGTGAACAACCTGTACAGCTTTACTTTGACATGTCCTCAAGCAAGAATGATGTAGACTGAAACTTTCTGTTGTACACCATTGGTACCCTTTTGCCAGTGGACATAAAAGTCTGATAAAGGTGAGCCGTGCCGACCCATACCGTACCACTTTGTGGAAACTGGCCATTAACAACTGACACTGATTGGTGACACTGCATGTAAAAGTTGAAGTTCATTTAACTTGCTAACAAATGCAACTCTCATATGCACAACACATCAAAAGATGCAAGACGTAAGCGTAACCATGTGTTTACAAAACGGCCACCTAGCCAATAATGCTGTGCACTCACAGCACTGCCAGTGAGAGCGTCATTCCCTCTAGCCACCGTGCCATTGGCACTCTGAATGCTCATGTTTACATGTTTTCTAACTAAATAAACCAATTGAAAGCTGTTTGTGTAGTGAGGATTTTTGTGTTCATGTTGAAAGGTGCAGTAGGTGATTGTCTTCAGAAACATTTTTTTGTTGTGCTGGTTGAAAGTCTCTTCACAGTCTGATAGTAATGATTGAATTAAATGATCTAAATGTATTTAAATGCATTGTTTTATTTATTCTGGGTTTGACATAAGACTAAAAGATGTTGGTCCAATTAAAAATTGTCAGGGTGACAAATAACTCAATTACGACAGCTAACTCAAGCTGTCTGTCATCAAATTTAAATGTGTATTTCTGTGCAGTCTCTTTACGCAGATAGATACATCATTTGCGCTTGCACTTGAAGCATGGCCACCTACAGATGACAGGGAGAGAGGCATGAAAGAGAGAGAGACAACCTGAAAGACTTTTTTCTGAAAGACCAGCACTCCTTTTTTCTGATCTGATTGAGTTTGATTTACATTCACACATTCGTTCATTTTTGAACAGTGACAACCTGTGACGTGCTCCCACTCTAACGTTACTTTGAATATTTTCCAAAATACATTATAATTTGAACGGCATCTGCGCTTATGTCAGTCTGTTGTTATTATTCATGTGGTTTCCATAATCCTGGACCAGACCACATCCTGAGCCGCTATTGTGGTGGTCATGGAGGAGTAGAGAGCATGAGATTCCTGTAAGACCCCAGTGACAGACAAGTCTTCGCGTTGATCCTGAAGGGCCAGCCTGTACACCAGCCGGTGCCTTACTCACACCTCCAGCTTCTCCACAATGGACGTCCAGCATTCTCCAGCCTCCCGTGCCTAGACTGCAGCTCTACATACGTTTTGCCAGATGAGAAATGGTCGTGCCTAACTGAGCCTGGTTTCTCTCAAGGTTTTTTCCTTCATTTTCGTCAAATGGTGAAGTTTTTTTCCTCGCTGATGTCGCCACTGGCTTGCTTGGTTTGGGACTTGTGGAGCTGCGCATCGATGGATTTGCTCTTCAGTGTTTGGACTTTCAGCATTGAAAATCACAGCACACTGAACTGAAATTCAACTCTGAAAACTGGACCGAGACAGTTTCAATTTACCAGATCTTCTATGTTAAGCTGCTTTGACACAATCTACATTGTAAAAGCGCTTTAGAAATAAAGATGAATTGCATTGAATTGAATTGAATAATGGGTCTGAAATAGTGTGTAGTATTGGGGTGTTAAAATTAATGACTCCACGATGCAGACACGGTTAATTCGGTATCGGTTCAGTAATAGATCATAACCGGTTATTACGTACTAACGTCATTCATCTCATATGTGCTATATTGTGCTAACGTTAGTTTACTATGGCGAGGGAGGCGAGCACAATTAAAACACTCCAACTACAGTACTTAAAAAAGCAGAAACTCCGCACAACTCACTGCGTGTGTGTTTGCTGGACAGTCTTTCTCTGACACTTAAGGTACAGCAGAAGCCCTGTTTCACTGGAGAATTTGAAAGTAAACTCCATTTCCCACTCTCTCTCTAAAGCAGGGGTCTCAAACTCAATTTACCTGGGGGTGCTGGAGTCTGTGTGAGACTGGGCCGCATTAGGTTTTCCACATTAAATTAATTATATTATTAATTACTAATTTTTAATTTATTATTTAATTTATTTTGTGTTAAAAAATAAAAATAATGAGATTTGAGAAGATTGGATTTTTTTTTTTACACAAAAAAAATTTTTAATTATTCAGAAAATAAATCAATCAGTAATAAATAGTATAATAATTATTATTATTATAATAAATATAACTATATTTATTGTTATCCGCCGTGCTGTTGTTACAGGAAAAAGAAGCAACACTGTGTTATTGTCATTTGTTTGGACTACTTTTACATCATATAGAAATATATGTAATGTTAATGTTTATAGGCAATGCAAAAACAATGCAGGTAGAGTGATGCAAATGACCCACAAATAACGGTGCGACTCTAAAATTGATCCGGGTTACCAGAGACTCTTTTTGCCGATGGACAGGTGTCGATGTGTCACTGCATACATTAGGCTGCATTGAGTTCCTTACTTTTCTTTTCTTTTCTCCCGCCTCGTACACATCACTTTGATTTCTTTTCTGCTCAATGTGCGCGAAACAATAACCACTAACCAATGAGAGTGATTCTAACAATGCCCTTAAGTTTGCCTCTCACCTAAAGATGATTTCAGCTCCACACACAAAACTGTAAAGTGTTATACATATCAAACTTTCAAATTAAGGCGGGAGCCACAAACTATCGTCCCGCGGGCCGCGAGTTTGAGACCCCTGCTCTATAGGTACAGTTCATATATCGGACTGCTTGTATTAAAGGATAAAATTATATTACAAATAATATATAAATATATTTACATTCTAATACAAGAATTCTTGTACTGTTAAGTAAAATCTAATTGTGTATGCAAAACATTGTCAATGCATCGTGATGCACTAAAATTGAACCAAATCAATGGTATAATATTTGTAACTAAACCATGAGACCAATGTAGGTTCACACCTCTAGTGTAGTATGACTTCAAAATAACATTAGCACTATTTAACTGACGATGAACAATGTATTTTTAGTCTTTTTAGTCTTTGGCTGATTATATGATTTCACCATTTAGAATTTGCAAACAATTCTTTTCTGAAATGACATTATTAAAGAGCCCCTATTATACATTAAAAGAGTCATATTTTGCTTTTATGGGTCTCCAACAACAGTCTAATATGCATGCAAGGTCATAAAACACTTTCATGGTCTTATAATCTGCATTTTTTTTTACCTAATTATCCCAGCGACTCCCATATGAATCGTTCAGCGATTCATTTGTTCCCAAACCCCTCCTTAGCGCGAAGCTAATCTGAGCTGATTGTACCGATGACAGCCTGTTGCTATTGGTCGACAGTGTTCAGCACGAGACAGAGTGAAATGCCCAGCATGGCTTAACAACAATATTGAAGTAGTCACAGTGCATAGTGTATGTATGAGCATACCTGCCAACACTCCTGTTTTTCCCGGGAATCTCCCGTATTTCAGACCTATCTCCAGCCACGCACCCATTTTGTTATTTATCCCGGAAAACTCCCCTAATTTGAACCACCACCCCCCCGGTCCTCAGCATTTAGGTACAGTCTGTGTGTCACCAACATTGGTATAGGATCCGATCGCAGCGGCCGCCTAAGACACGCTTCATAGTAGTTACTGACACCATAGTACACAGTACCTTGTACCGTCCATAGAGGCAACCTAGACGGCCGCCTTGGGCAGCAGAATAGTGAGGGCAGTGCTTTTATCTGCGACCCCTACCCCCTACCTCCCGGTCCTCAATTTTATCCGCGAACCGGTCACTTTCTTTTTTACTTTTGGGTTAAGGTCGACGTGATCGCCATTCACCTAGAGTGCCAAATCAGCTTGCTCCGGCCCTGAGTGTTATTCAGGCACCTCACTCCGAACCTAATGCGGGGCGGGGCTTAAGTTTTGTATCCACGTCACGCCGAAACAGCTAAAGACTCGTTTTCAAGACGATTCATTCGAAGCACTATGAGTCGACTCTTTTATAATTGAATAAATAGTTTTAAACCTTGTGTACTTTTAAATTTAAGCCTTAGCTGGATATTTCACTTCACTTAGAGCTGTGTTACACACTACATGGAAGGTCATTCTCAAAACCCATGATAGGG
Source organism: Danio aesculapii (assembly GCF_903798145.1). Classification (NCBI taxonomy): domain Eukaryota; kingdom Metazoa; phylum Chordata; class Actinopteri; order Cypriniformes; family Danionidae; genus Danio; species Danio aesculapii. The sequence continues at coordinate 8,628,867 of NC_079451.1, forward strand.
GCTCTTTATAGAGAAAGTCTGAATGTGCGAATATAAAACAAACTTTACCCCAGTGCCCCAACGTTTTGGGGATATATTGGTTAATTCCTGCACCCGCTGGCCTGTCAACAACTACGCTGGACAAAATGTGCATCTCCATAGAGTTTTCTAACTAGTGAATGACATGATGTAGTTTTATATAAGGTTGTCTATTGCCATCAGATCGTCATCTATTCAGTACACACTCATGATTTAAAGAGGCGTAGCTTTAAACGGCAGTGGAGGGATGTACATTTTCAAAGCTATTATGCTAATGCTAGCATTCTGGCAGATAACCTACCGCACCTTTAAGTGCTAGTCTAATTTCAACATGCTGTTTATAAAAAACATTTAGCATTCTAGATCTTCACGTTGATGTTAACTTGTATGCATCCTACATTACAAACAGGGAAACTGGCATAATCAACCTCTGCTTTCATTCTGCTTGGGAAGTAATGTGGTCGGAACCCAAGTTTACTGGATGGCATTGTTTGGAAGCCTCTCAAGACGTGGAACAAGCACATTCCAATAGGATACTGCTGAATCCCATCACAAGTCACACCATAAAGTTAACCTAATTTCAACTCTTCTTGATCCTCACTGTTCAAAATGCAGCCTGCTGCCGGTTCCCATCGAAAATTAACCTCTTTTGGCTACTTGCCTCTCTTGATGGTCTCACCAGTGGTGGTGGGATGCACAGCAATTGTAATACATGTCTGTCATGCGTCTATTTACATTGAAAAACTAAAATAAAAGTAGTACACTAAAACAGAAAAACATGTTCTGTGATTGAGCCCTTACACTCATCTGGGTCACGGCACCAACGCAACCCCTTCAGACTACATTGAACCATTCCAAGCAGAATTTTAATTCTGCAATTCAATTATAATGATAGCAATCTGGAATAATGAAGGTGAGGACCAACTTTTACAGTGAGCCTCTTTTGGAAGGTCAAGTTATAACTTCTAGCAGGAATGCACTGTGGAGTAGAAGTTAAGCATCTATGAGGGGAATGCCCTCCCTGCGATAAGAATATGTTCAGGGCAGGCTGGATAAGGCACCTCTTGTGTAATCTCTGCAGGAGCACAGAGACAGTAGGATATTAAGATGAAGAGGTGGAATTAGAAAGAACAGAGCTCCTAAAGTGGATCTCCAAGGAAGAAAAGTGGGGTAAATCCTCTCAGGAGTATTTAACATTTGAACTAGCTCTAGTTTCGGAGAGAGTCACTTGACATTTCCATAAGGATAAATGAGGTGACGGGTAGGAGATGAAATGCTTAGGTGATCACAGGTCAGTGTGGTTAAACAGGGGGTCTTCATCCAAAAGCTTACACTAAGGTCTCTTATGAAACAGATTTCACACAGAGTTCTGAGACAGCATAGGGGTTTTACATTTACACTCAACTGTTTTGGAATCGAACATACAGGACTGTGGGAAATTAAAGGTAGTGAAGGATACAAGCTGCCTTCTAAATCAATCATGATAAAGGGTCTCCTAGAACTCAAGAGACAAGAAGTGAAGTTGACATTAGATCTGAATGTGCCTTGATGCCTTGAATACATATTCTGAAGGCAGAATTTGTACAGCTTTTAGATATACAGATTGGCTTTTAAACTAAACCAGTGGTGCTCAATCCTGGAGAGCTCCCGAAGAGCCAGTGTGTTTTGCTACAACCTGCCCAAACACTTTTGGGAAGTTTCTTGTAATCTTGAAGAGCTTGGCTAGCTGATTCAAGTGGGTTTCATTAGGACTGTAGCCATGATAGTGGCCATCCAAGATCAGGACTGGACAGCCCTGAATCAAAGAAAACCAATGCACAAGAAAAAATGCTAAAAGTGTCAGAAAATAAGTCAAGAAAACACACACATCTTATCTGAGCATTCCAATTTCCAAATACTATCAGAAAGACATTGATTTCTGGATTGAAGAAAAATAATTGAAGAACTGCCATCTGCTGGTGTGGAAGGCTATTTCCACTCACAGCTGGAGAACATATGTGGTAGCTGGAATTTGCTGTGGTCCTTGTGGTGTTGATCAAGTGCAGCTTTTCAGTCAAGAAAGATGTGAGCGATAAGACAGTTTGTATTTGTCACTGCCAGTTGTTTGATGCCAGCTTGTTGTGTCATGACTTTAGAGAGGTTTTTGAAATTACTTTTTCGGTTATTATTTTATTTTTTTTAAGTTGGAATAATTATGTAAATAAAAAGTTAAATAAGTACAAGTCTACATCGCCTCACTATGCCTTTCTTTTCTTTTTCATTCTTTTATAACCTTTTTGACACATTTTACTGTTTTTAATCATTTTTAATTATTTTAAGCATTTTTATTTTCTTTTATTCTTGTTTTTGTAAATCACTTTGAATTATGATTAAGTATGAAATGTATGCAATATACTTGCCTTGCCTTGTCTAGTAAGCATGTTGACAAGTATATATATATATATATATATATATATATATATATATATATATATATATATATATATATATATATATATATATATGTTGTGAGTTTGTGATCCGTTAAAATATAGATACACATAATTTTTCCTAAGAATATTTTTCCTAATAGTGTTTACTTCATGCCAGAAATCAGGTTAAGATTAAGATCTTAATTTTATAAACATGATAATCATAAAAGAACGTCCAGTCCAGTCATTACATGTATAGTATGAACTGCATTTCTAATACACATTGGCTAAAAATAGATTTGATTCATTGTTTTTTTTTTCTTTTTTGTCTGCTTGTGAAAGGAACTATAGGACCCCACTGCTTCTATTCTATATTCTATAATTGCACCAAATGCAGTTTCATCCACCACTGCTCTGAAATTGAGCTTGCCTTTGTGCTAGCGACTTCTGCAAGCTAAACTCAATAATTGGACAATTTAACAATCTTTGTAACAAGGATAAATGAGGCCCCTTTAGACCAAGGGTCTCCAGCTGTGTATTCCAAAGAGCAGTTTTGTCAGGAAATTATTCTTCCGGATCTCCCTCTATCTACATACATGCATACATACATACATATGTGCATTAAATAATTTATCTTATATAAATACAATCATTCGTTTAATTTACATAAAAATATTCCATTTGCATCTCTCTACCAACATACAGATGTTAACACTTCAATATGTTCCCTCTGCCACCGCACTCATCGTCGCCATCAACATGCAATTTTCAGCTTTGCCTTTTCACAACATTAAATAGGACAGTACGTGTACCTTATGCAAATGTACTGTATGCAATTATTGCATACTGTTCAATTAAAATATAGTTTTGTTTGGTTGATTTGGTTTCCTTAGTAATAAACATGATTTTACACTACACTGTATGTTTAGGAAAAGATGTCTACACTACATGGTGAGAAGCATATATATTAAGCAAATATAAGCACTAAGTTCTTTAGCTTTTATAGTGCCCTATCAAAATTGCATTGGGGTAAAATGTTCAATTCTAAACCCTTTAGTTTCATTTAGTATGTGAAAAAATCTCAAAATATGCAAACAAATAAGTAAATTAAACACAGATTGTAATGGCATTCGTTAAAACAACACAGGACAAGACACGTTTAATAAAAGCTAATCAAATGTCTCTCATTCTGAACGAAAAAAGGGCTTTGTTACCTCACTCAGCATGCACGGTGTAACGGTTTTCAAAGTCTGTCTAATGTGTTTCACTGCAGGTTACAATGTGATATGCATACAAGATTGACATTTAATAATGATACAACTTCCTTTGATTTGACCATACAGAAAATTTAAAAATAAATAAAATATTCCAATCGATTTAGATGAGAATAGCAATAATACAAAATACTCAATTGCAGACAAATCTTTATCAAAAGTCTATCAATCTACAAAAACAACCCATAAGACCTGTAACAACTCATAACAAACAACCTGTAACAACCCGTAAGACAGGTACTTAAAATTTTATTTAATTGAAACATTCAAACTGTTTCTCCATAGTAACAGAAAACGTTTTATGTTACTTTATTTATTACAAAAAGGAATGTCTCCATAGCAGCTCATTAATGTATAATGCTCGATCAGTGGAAGCTCCAGGCTTGTTTTCCAGTAATAATAAGTATACTCAATTCCCTCTGAGGAAGCATGGGAGTCAGTTAGGCTCAAAAAGTGCCTGTTCCACTCCATAACTTTGCTTTACCGCTGCCTGTGCAGAAAACCCTATTTCGAAATGAATCTCTTGGTATTTATGTTTTCAGAATCATGCCATACAATAAGGAAAGCTGAATAGCGGCTCTTAAAGGGCAAAGGCAAACAATACAAAGTCACATCTATTGACATTTTTTCCCAGAATGTTCATGCGACCTGGTACTAGCAGAGCACGATGAACTTGATAATACAGGAGTCATTTCCTAAAAAATTAAAACAACAGATTTAAATCCCAGAGGAAATCCACAATTATATTTATACTTTACACTAATATGAATGGCAGCAGGAATTATTTTGTACCTGTACAAGCCAGATCCAGAATTGAGTCCAGTATTTCAATGCACCCCCAACCCATTTAACTAACACTATAATTCATATGCATTTTTAGTTTACTCCTGTGCTTTTGCTAGCATAGTGATTAAGTGAATAAGTGAATAAGAATATTGTTTGTTTGTTTGTTTGTTTGTTTGTTTGTTTGCTTTATTTATAGAGCACATTTAAAAAAAACAGCTGTTGACCAAAGCGCTTTACAAAAAGATCAGCATACAAAATCTACACTTATATATAAAAATAAGCTAAATATATAAAACAGATTAAAATTGATTATTTGCAATCAAAAAGCAAGAGACAGAAGATGATTTTTTAGATAAAACTTAAAAGCACCAAGGAAAGAACACGACCTAATATGTAAAGGCAGACCATTCCACAGACAGGGGGCTGTGGCAGAAAAAGCCCTGTCATCTCTTGATTTCAACCGTGTTTTGGGGACAACTAGCTGAAACTTGTTTTCTGACCTGATTGGCCTCAATGAAGTATGCCAGTGAAAAAGCTCACCGATGTAAATAGGTGCCAGACCATTCAAACTTTTAAAAACAAGTAGCAATAACTTATTTACTTTACTTTACTTTACTTAAGTATATTTACTATACTTACTTAAAAATATTGAATCTTAAATTGGACTGGGAGCCAGTGAAGAGATGATAAAAGTGGTGAGATACTAGAAATTTTTTTTTGTCTCAGTTAAAAACACAGCAGCTGCATTTTGAACCAGCTGCAGGTGTGCAATTGAAGCCTGCGAAACTCCTGAATACAAAGAACCTGAATATTTTTACATGATTCTTTTTAGTGAAAGGGTCAAACCTATGGCTGAACCTACGACTTGAATGAATGAACTAGGGCTGGGCGATAAAATCAGTATCGATATTTATTGACTGAACACCATTGTCAATATCAATAATAAAAAGATTTGGTATTTACAGTAGTTTTGGTATGAAGTGCTTTAGTTTAATTAAAATGTGGCTGCTGAGCATGCACCTTGGAAGCAATGCCAATAAGCTTAGGGTGTAAGTTTGTCATTTCCAATGGAGGCACGCGACTTGTGTGAACGCGCATATGGTAGTGACAAACACATGCTGTGCAAGCGGCGTGCATATTCCAGTCGCCCCTAGTTGAAAATATCTGAACTTTTCTGAATGCTGCGCGCACACCGCGATTCATCTAAGTAGAGCTAACCAATCTGCTTCAAACTCTGTATGGAATATACACATTGAGAGATGCCAGGGGAGCACGAGCGCAAAGTCCATTGTAAATGGTCAAGGAATCCGCGTGCACCCACTTGTCACTTCAGGTAAGAATATCAACACATACGAATATGAGTGCAGTGGTTTGCAGCAGTAAGGAGATTGTAAATAAAAAAGCCTGTAAGGATGTTGCCAGAGTGGCTTTTTTGGTTTCTTTTCTTGTGCATCCCAGCCACTAGCTCCCATCTAAAAGATGTTTTAGCATAGGGGGTAATGCAGTCATCTAACTTCACAATTTGGAATGTTGCAATATATACTCGAATAATGATGGCTGGAAAGCTTGAAAGCTCAGATTTGATTTTCATAATTTGTCTTGCTGACAGAGTTTGAGGAGTACTGTATCATTATTATTCACACCTTAAAGTTTAAAGTTTGCTTTGTCATGTTCACCAGCAATCAAGTATTGCAGAGATTGCTGGTGAACTACAATTCAGTCATGAACTACAAATCCCTTCATTCCGCTACACATACACTAGGTTTCACTTCCACTGATCACACACGCAGTCCTGTCACTATTGATTGTTTGGACTATTTATACACCCTGCACCCTTTTGTTGTTACTAAGTCGTTTGTTTTTGTATAGTATGTTGTCCTGTGTTCCCGTACCTTGCCTTAGTTTCTTAATTTGTTTATTATTGTTCATTTGATACTTTGATTTTTGTATGTCCTGTTGTTTTTCCGTTATCTGCACAATTATTACTTCATTAAATGCACTTTTAAACTGTCTTAAATGCACTTTTAAACTGTCTTTTCAACGTACCGTGACATGCTTTGATTGTTCAGTATTTACACTTTACCATTGCACACACAAGTTTAAGAGTCTCTATAACCCTTATGTTTATTTTATTATAAAGAGACGGGATTTTTGTTTAAATATTTTAGCTTTTGACTATTAAAACAATTAGCCTTAGTATTGCTGGTGAATTAAAATAAAGTGGTTAAATAAGAAAAATCATAATATTCCTAAATGTACTGTTAAAAATATTCAATAATTATAGATATGGAATGATTTGAAACATGATATCATGATAATATTTTTGCAATATTACCCAGCCCTAGAATGAACCAATGAATGTCGTATGTCTGTTGTATGTTTCATGTTATGACTACTTATAATAAGTGTAATTTAATCCCTGGGATGATTGAATGATTGCATTATTCTCATTATGTCAAAATGTTAACTTTATTTGTCCCCTTAGGGAAATTTTATTTGCAGCATACACTCCCAAATACATCTGACATTTCACATTTGGCATTTATATAACTAAATCATATAAAAACATGGTACCCCTACTCTAAATAACTTTCCAGTCAATTGCTACTGAGAGAGGAGAAATTTAAAAACTTTAGGTATAAATGATAATTTTGTCCTATTTCTTACACATTTGGGAACAAAATATTGACGACCTGATGGTAACAATTGGAAGGTGTATGATAAAGAATGTCTCTCATCATTGACAATTTTTAGTCTTATTTAGTACTCTTTCTTTATTTGTACTCTCTATGCTCTTTAGTTTTAGTCTCACTTACTGGCTGCAGTCACCACCTTCGCCAGTGACCTCTTCTGGGCCTTAGCATCATTTCCATACCAACAACAATTACATCATGGGAATGACATCATGACACATGGGAATGACATCATTAACCACCAAGCAAATGTATAGATGTCGAAACACAGACGGCTAGGCTAAAACAAGGCTAAACTTGGGCTGTCAAATAGTTAGCCACATGGAAAAGTACTATATTAATAAGTTATAGTATACTTTAATGTTATGAACCATATGATGGTAAAGCTTATATGGTACCATAGCTTGCTATGGTAAAAACTAGTAATATAAATTGGTGTTATACTACTACTGCAGTATTTAATACAGTTTATGAGGTCACTGCTATTAATACTACAGCATGCTGTAACATTCATTAACAAACATTTGTAAATACTAAAATATATACTGTAATAAATTTTACTGTAAGGTATAACATGCTATAAATTATTGTAGTGTTTTTTTCATATGGGTAAACAGACTTCAAATATGTAGTGATTCATTCCTTTTCGTCCATGTGATGACTGCATGTCTATGTTTAGATGTCAGTTAGATGTCAATTAAACACACACAAAAAGTGCTTACTGGGAATATGATGAAGATAAAACATTTACTGAACCTTTAATTTAATTTAATAATTTAGGAACCAGTTCATTGGAAAGAACCTGGCTTCCTTTTTTTACCAATTAAGGTTACATTTAGCAAAACGGTTATTAAGAAAAACTATTCACCATTACTATGTACCAGAAATGCCAAAAGTAAGGCCCACGGGCCAAAGTCAGCCCATTGTAACCTTTTATTTTGCACACCATCCCATGTGAGAGGAGAGCGAGTATGATGTAGAGGGGTGGGGTGAATGCCTTTAACACAGAGATCGTCATTTTCTAATTTGACGTCACGTTTTTATGTTTGTTTTATCGCTGAGCTACAAAAAAGCAAACTGAAATTAAATGTTAAATGAATTCTGTTATAAATGAGATTGTTTTGTTTTTACTGTAATGAGTTCATTATATTACTGTATTAGTTAATATAAAGCAGCGTTTTCTAGTCATTTTAAACATTATTAAATAAATTAGGAAATTACCCATGGAGACTATATTTACCTTCGGCCCACTAGCCTCAATCAAGTTTGCTTTTTGGCCCTTCCTAAGAAAAAGTTTGGGCGTCCCTGCTATTCACAGTAGAAGTGCAATGAAATGCTTTATAACGAGCTCTTTTTCAAATACCTTCAATTACATTCCCCACCAAAAAGCCATATTTATCATCGCTCCTGTTTTGGAACACTATAATTTACTAATTAAGCACTGGCTAGCTTGGCACTTAATTACACTGTATAGAGGTGCCGAGGCATGTCACTTACTAATGCTAAGACACGGCTGAATGACTCCAAAGAGCAAAGAGCTTTGAAGGAAATATCAGTGGAAAGTGTCATGTGTTAACAAGAATAGAGCATATTAATTGTGCCTGCAAATTAAGGACCTTCCACATATAAATTCACATTTCTGAGCTGAACTGCAAATGGTCCCATGTTATAATTAGGACTCTAGGACAACTACGTACGTTAAAGGTAAGGTACAGTGTACTTATGTTCATTTTCTATTGTTAAGAGGGGGATTAAAGTGGGGGATTAAAACCTTCTTTGATGTTCTGCTGTATAAAAAAAGTCATGTTCATCTTGGTTGCCACGGGAGTGAGTAAATTAACACCAAATTTTCTTTTTTGTAAGACTAACTCCTAAAACCTAATAAACTTACCCTAATATTAACAGTATCATACAGTATTTTCAGATTTTTTTTCCAATGATGCAGAAGGCATGGTTTGTAAAAGAAATATGCATACATACATACACATGCATACAAATGTTGGACAATTAAACTGAAATACCTGGTATTAGACTGCAATAATTCATAAGTATTGTCTAGGGCCTTTTTCTGCAGCCAGTGCGGTGAGCGACTCCCTTCATCAACATGCATGATCGCATTCAACTAATTTGCTTAAACTAAGCATTCTAAAGTATGGCTATATTTTACAAGAAAGGATTCTGACACACCAACATGCAACAGATGCTTTACAAAAGTTGCATGTAAGGGGGGAAACGCAACAAACTTATGAAATTTGAGGGTTCATGGAATCAACTAAAAGGTGAGGAATGGACTGCCTTTGACAGCTTGTGACATCATCTGTCATCATCAATACTGTCATAATACTGTCATCTGTCATAGTATCATCAATACTCTGATATTAATCATATTAAGACAATACTCTGATCAAGAGTCTATCACATAAACAGTGATTTTTGATTATCTTAAAGGACCACAGACACAAACTGCAGAGGAAACATTTATAGGCTGGTGACGCAATGACATTAATGGATCTATGTGCTATAACATGTAATAGGGACTCATGGATGTAACATTCAAAAAGCAACACATGTAAACACCCGAATCATATTATTGTCTTATTCAGACTTAGGTAAATCATTAGATCACTGATGTCCATGTAAAAGTAGTCACAAGCCCCAAACCCAGAAAAAAGGAGTTCCCTGATTTTGATGACAGCCTTTCCACAGGTTAGTACTGTAGTAAGCTAATGTAATGTCAATAGCATAAAGCAAATCTTGCATTCATGCTAACAAACAAATGATCAAAAGAAATATATTATTGCAATACAAATATATAAAATATGAATTGATGTTTACTTTAAACTTATTTTAAATATATATTTATATTGTTCAATTATACTGATAAAATCTATATTTTTTTGTCAAATAATTTTGTGGCTAAAAAGTATCGTTCAGGCACCATTTTGGCACGGGTAACGTTTTAAAAGTATTGATTTAGCACCGGTATCGAAATAACCCAAACGATACCCAACCATAACCAGTCTTGCTGTGTGTATTGGTGCATTATTATCCTGCTACACTGTACTGCCAGTGTTTCAGTTTCACATACATACATACATACATACATACATACATACATACATACATACATACATACATACATACATACATAGATACATAGATACATACATACATACATACATACATACATACATACATACATACATACATACATACATAGAGCTCGTGTGGGTTTCCTCCGGGTGCTCCCCCACAGTCCAAAGACATGCGGTACAGGTGAATTTGGTAAGCTAAGTTGTCCGTGGTGTAAAGTGTGTATGGATGTTTCCCAGAGATGGGTTGCAGCTGGAAGGGCATCCGCTGTGTAAAACATGTGCTGGATAAGTTGGCGGTTCATTCCGCTGTGGCGACCCCGGATTAATAAAGGGACTAAGCCGAAAAGAAAATTAATTAATGAATTTATATATAAATACACACACACACACATACATATATATATATATATATATATATATATATATATATATATATATATATATATATATATATATATATATATATATATATATATATATATGAGCAATATCACATGAGTATGATATTGGCTGTTTATCAGAATTGGCAGGAGGCATGCACTGTCCAAACCAGTGACGATATACAGCCACATCGCACTGCTACGAGTGTGATTTTGCGTTTATACAAGAGTTCCACAGCACAAACGTGTATATAAAACAGAAAATCAAATACAGAGAGTGTAAAAACTCAATTGTATGAGGAACTACTTTCTTCTGCCATTCCTTCACATCTGAAGCTGACGTCAGAATAACAGAAGCTGTTACTATTTCACCAATATCATTTTATATCTAGTATTTGAATGATTCTCTAGCGTAATGTCTAAAGTGATGACAAAACAGGTGATTTTGCTCACATTTTAAGATTATAAGGCAGAACAGCATGAAATGCCATCAGTCTACAGAGATGTCTCCCAGTATTTCTCTGTTGCAATTGGAATATCACAATAACTAACCCCGAAAAAGCTAAAGCAGCACAAACATTACCAGATTACTGTTAAATGCTAAACACATGCGGGCATTTCTTCTTTTTACTGAACGAGTCTAGAAACAAACAGATGGTCAACCAAAAAATAACTTTGGATTATACAAAGAGTGGCCAACAAAAAATACATGCAATCCTAATATGCGAGTCCCATCTCATACTCGATACACTACAATTACCATGGTATAAATACAGCACTACAACATTTAAAAGAGAGAGAGAGAGAGAGAGAGAGAGAGAGAGAGAGAGAGAGAGAGAGAGAGAGAGAGAGAGAGAGAGAGAGAGAGAGAGAGAGAGAGAGAGATCGATGTAGAAATTATTTACCAGTTTTATAATGATTTGATCTGGTGTAATTTAAAATTACAGTAGTTTTTTTCCTCCTCTAAGGGCCTATTATGCGGTCTCTGTCCCCATCTTGTGGATGGCACTGTATCTCCGAAATTATAAATATTTAAAATTGGCACTTTCCTTATAAATAAACTGCATAGTTTATCTAAACAACTACATTCTTGCCCAAAAAAAGTACATTATGTTGTCCAACAGCAGCAATATGTGTCAAACTGTAGTGAGTTTATTGATCTACTGTCACTCTATGTGTAGGCGGATATTTATATATATTTATATATTTATTTATTTTTATTATTTTTATTTTTTTCTAAAAATATACTGGGTCATACAGAAAACAAATTGAACCCATAAGAAAATTACACAAATAATGGAGTTTGCAGAGCCATATCAAAATTGAATTTGAGGTCACCTACATACATACATACATACATTTCAATAACATACATTTCACACGTCTTTCATTCCAGTCATGAAAATGTATCACTTATACATAAATCCTGAAAAATAAACACTTTATTTCTATGTTTTTTTACAATTCACTGGCAAACTAAAAATTAGGAGCTCCCTGCTGTCCTCTCACGCATAAAAGAATCAACATCAACCTCCTAACTTGCATGACAAATAAAACAATTAAACAAAGACAAACATTGAGCCAGTACTTTTTTAATAATTTTAAAAGAACGCTTTTGAGCTCATCAAGGCGGCTTATTAAAATATATATAGTTATATTGTGAAATAAGTTTTCTGATTTAAAATATTGTTTTTCTAATTTAAAGGAATAGTTCACCCAAAAATAAAAACATACTCTGTTTACTCAACTTGTGCTCCCAAACCTTTATGATTTTTTTTTTCTGTTGAACACAAAAGAAGATATTTTTTTAAGATTGCTGGAACCCAGTAACCATTGACATCCATAGTAGGAAAAACAAGTACTATAGAAGTCAATGGTTACTGGTTTCCAGTTTTCATTAAAACATCCTTTGCATTTAACTAAGGATTAAACAGGTTTGTGACAAATTCAATGCATATTAAAATGTTATTTATACTTAAATAAGACTAATAATAAGTCATCACTCCAGCATTAAGTGCTACACTGTCATTTAGAAATCATTCTAATCCTCAAGAAGATTGAAACGTGATACTTAAATGTTTTTTTCTGTGTGTGTGAAAACTTTTTAAAATACTATTTTATATGATTCTGACAGAGCTGTTGTCTTTTATGATTCTACTGTTACTGTTTTATTATATAAAAACCTAAGTCATTCGACTGTCTAATGCATTGGAGTAATTTTACCACAGTTGAAGAGATTTGAAGCACTTTGCTTCACGTTTCACAGATGGCCTCTAATGGCTTATTGCCTTAATAAAATCGGTGCAGAGAGCAACCAGACACATTTAATACACTGAAGCAGATCAACTCCGGTCAGCCTACCATGAAATATTATAATCTCCGCAAGCCTTTCACAAAAACTCAATTTCAAGGTATGATAGAGGTTAGAGAAATACAGCTTCACTTCATGTAGAAAGCAGAAAAGCGCTCGAATGAAAACCACACAGTTGTTGAGCGAGTGAGTCTGGGGTCATGAGCCACTTCTTCAATACCCTGCAGACTAAAAACTAGACATTCGGTCAAAAGTATCAGTGAGTTAAGTGAGAATTTTAGCGACAGACTCAGAGTAGATGAAGGCATTATGATTAAAGGTCGAATAGCAGTCACCCATGCACGTATGCTCTCTAGACAGCAGCCTCACGGACACTGCCAAGAAATGAACAGCTCGAGTCATCGTTTTCTGGTGCTCCACTTACTCTTGTGCTCGATGAAGCAGCTGAAATCAAAAAGAACCGAATGAATGGCCAACAGTATCTAGTTCTAGTGCACAACCAGTGATTTGAATCAGATACTACTGTCACCATTGACCAAGCAATTCCCAATCCGTGGATACCTGCACACAGTCATATCAGACAAACATGGTGAACTGCTGATAAGCCACACCATTTATGCTTCAGGGATTCTGTTGCAGCATGGGATTTCATTTTACCTACCAGTATGGCTCAGTGTGTTTCTGACCAATGGGTTTGCTAAAAAAATAAACAATAAATAAATAAATAAACACTTATGAAGAAGCAGAAATAGGAACACAGTCACATGTCTGAAAGTGCATGCAGTGTGATTTTTGCAATCTTCAATTCAATACAAATCTTCTCTACAATTTTACCAGATATATTTTCAGATTTTTCACCATTTTACAACCCCAAATCAAAAAAGGTTTGGACAGTAGGGAGAATGTAAGTAAAAGTAGTGATTTCCAATTTCGACAATATGAACACAAAATATTTATTTGTAAATATACATCTTGATCTCCATGATCTCTGATCCCTCAGGTGGCACTGCATAAAGAATCCTCATTCATCTATAACCCATATCACCACATGGACTATTTGACAAAAGTACCACAGTACATACATCCACAAATTCCAGTTAAAACTGTTCAGTGCCAAAAGGAAGCCCTATGTTAACAGTGTCCAGAAGTGCCGTCGACTTCTCTGGGCTTTGAGGCACCTGGGATGGACCATCATGCAGTGAAAACGCATACTGTGGTCAGATGAATCAGTATTTCAAGTATATTTTTTTGGAGAAATGGACGCTGTGAAATGTGTTGCAAGAGCCAAAATCGGAATATGTGTTTAAAAAAAAACAAACAAACATTAGAAACACGTTGAAAATGTGTTTGTTAAATTATCTGCAATTAATCTGAGGATTTTCATTAATTTTGTTTACATTATTTGTCATTACAGCACTGTGTCTGTAATGGAGAGGAGAAACAACTGAAAAAAGTGTTCATGCTTAATTCATTTAAGTTGAATTAAAGTATATTTCAATTGATTAAACTCAAACATTTCAAATGGATAAAACATTCAGTGTGCTGTCAAATTGGGGTCAAAATCATCAAAAATGCTGCAGGTGGCTAACAAACTAATACGTGTTCCAGAAAAATGAATGTTTATAACTTGGTGTGCACCAAGCAAACAAAACAACTTAAAAAAAACAAGTGGTGCTCACTGCAGAGCCACTTGGGCAGAGCTGATCTCCAGCAAGGGGGAGCTTGAGCTCCAGCTCCTCCTTCCTTGCACTTCTTCTATAAGTGATGTCACGGGGGGTTGGGGTTAGGGGTGGGGTGGTTGTACGCATTAAAACAGCTGAGGAGCTCAAGCTCAAGCTCTCCCTCGCTGGAGCTCAAATGGCTCTGCAGCGAGCAGTGTCTCAAAATGGTTTTGATCTGCTTCCAAAAAGCTAACTTCTGGTTTGGCTAAAGTTTAAACACACCCTATTTTTTTTTTTGTTCAGTTGTGTGTATCTGAATAACTGATAAGCTTTTCAAGTTGTTTAGAAGCAGATAAGGTTAAAAAAGAACTTAATACAAAGTTGTCTTAAAACATTAATTTTGAAACTTTATGTAAACAGGAATAAAAGAGAAATCAAGAAAGTAAAAACAAATAATAAAAGTGATTAAAAGCAGATTAAACATTAACTTAAAACAAAATTTGAAGCACCAATTCTTCCACATCAAATTGTCAAAATTTCCAATCCTCAAAATCATTCTGATCTCACAAACTTGATTTTTAAACACACTTTCAGAAAAAATCCATTATGAGAATTTCATTATTTTTTCCAATGCAAATATAATTAAATCTTGACATTTAATAAACCTTGACATTAAAACAGCAGAAGAATGTGCAGCACTAGAATAATGTGACATAGAGAGTCAAGGTCACCTAACATGTTTTTTTATATAATACAGAGAAGAGCTATGCCATATTAATAGCCTAATTTAATGATTAAAAAATACAATGAAAATAGTTTACATGCATCAGGTGACCTCCTGAGATCAGACTTTTGCTTTTAAGTTATGCTATCAACAGCAACAGATTCAAATATACAAAACAAATTGACTGGCATATAGGCCACACCAACATGAATTTACGATCACAGAGTTTGTCTTTAAGTCTATTAATCTCCTCAGCTAATGTCCTAATCTTTACAACAAACCAGATTGAATAAAAATCATAGAGTAAGAAACGCTAATCTTGATGTTGCCATATGTTTTTTTTTCCAGTGTAATTGCACACATCTGTCACACTTCCAATTCAATGTAAGTAGATGTGCGGATATCAGCTTGTCTCGCATTTATTTCTGACAGTCATTGATATGCATCTTTACAAAGCCATGTTAAAATGCTGTGTGATTTTACTTATTTTGTATTGTATTCACGTCATTGGAACCGACTTCCAATAAATACAAAAGAAAAATCAAATAGGAACTAAAGGCTGATGGCCATGTTTATTTGCATGATCTGCTTTAGGGCAGAGTTTGCATAAAGCAAATCCAGGCATTTCATATTTATATATTCTTATATAAAAATGCATATATTTAAAATAGTTATAAATAAATTATATGCATCAATTATATATTACCAAATGTGTGCTTTTTCTTCATTACTCAACATAAAAAGAAAGTTTATGATTAGAAAACTCATTCACACTCACATAATAAATAAAAATTGTATTATTTATTTATTTATTTTCTCCTGTATACGTTGATAATAGTGCTCATTAATAGATGTATATTACATGCAAGATTCATAAAACTCGTTTTTTTTAGTAAAAACGTCTTCTGTGACATTCATGAATCTGTGATTTACTTCCTGCATACTCGTCTATTATTGTGAGGATAACTTTGTGATGAAAATTATTTAAAATTTGACCTAAATGCTTAAGACTTAAACTTTCAACCATCTCAGTCTGTAGAAATGTGTTACCAAAACAATGAATGAATATCTGGACAAATTCTACATACAGTTGAAGTCAACATTATAAGCTCTCCTACAGTATGTGATTTTTTTTCTTCTTCAAATATTTCCCAAAATTATGTTTAACAGAACATGATTTTTCTTCACAGTATTTCCAATTATATTTTTTTCTTCTGGAGAAAGTCTTACTTGTTTTATTTTGGCTAGAATAAAATCAGTTTTACATTATTTTAAACCATTTTAAGTTCAATACTATAAGCCCCCTTATGAATAGTTTTTTTTTTAATTAGCTACAGAACAAACTTGCCTAATTACCCTAACTTGCCTAGTTAAGCTAATTAACCTAGTTAAGCCTTTAAATGTCATTTTAACTGAATACTAGTATCTTGAAAAACATCTAATAAAATAATATGTGCTGTCATCATGTCAAAGATAAAATAAATCAGTTATTAGAAATGAGTTATTAAAATTATGTTTAGAAATGTGTTGAAAAACATCTCTGTTAAACAGAAATTGGGGAAGAATATAAAAGAATTCAAATTGTACAGAAGAACTAATAATTCTGAATTCAACTCTACATGTTCTACTGATTACCTATATGGTTTGCTGACAGATAATTTAGACGTTTGAATTGAATGATGCATTTTTATGTGTAGGGCTGTTATTCTGTGGACATTTCCACACCCACAAACATAACGCAACACAAAAAGAAATGTAATTGGTTGGTTAACCTTCCAGTCAAAAAGCATCGTGGATGGTCACTGACCATTTAATGTGGCCAGAGTTCCCAGACCTTCAGCCGTCAGTCTGATGTCTGGCTACACAAGACTAGAATTAACTGCATTCAGTACAGTCATGGCCACCAAAGCTAGATTTTGATTCTCTCACTGAGCAAATGAAGAAAAAAAGTTGGGGAGTGGGATATATGAGGAAAAGAAATGAATACTCTAAAACCGTTCAATAGATTATTATCTGTAAATTTGGTTGTGAAGAGAAAAGAAATTATTATTATTTTTTTAAGTTAAGCACTTTCTTCATAAAACTTAGATTAGATTAAATAACCAAGGGGCTCGTAACCAAGGGGAGGTCTGGGTGGTTTGAAAGACCAAATGTTGGATTATTATTATTATTATTATTATCATTATTATGTTTGAATTTTTCTTTTTCAAATGGCCAAATTCTGACTGAGGAAAGCTAAATGTTCTGGCCAGTATGTTATTTGCCTATAGGCTCCGGTTTTTAATTTAAAACAAGTTTTAACAGATTTCAAAAAATTAAAGATAGATGATAATACATCTGTATTTTAAATACAAGTATCTTTTTCATATTTATTTATTATAAATTTTCATTATTTATAAAACTGTATAATAAAATTTTCAGTTTAAATGCACATGGGCCTAACAGTGTAATGTTAAAAGAATGTTTATTAATTAATAAAGAGAGAGTTTAATAAAGACTTCAGTTTATTTTAGCCAAAATGCAAATTAAACATGTCTCATATATCAGTATTGATAAAAGATGGAGTACAGGCTGTAGTTTTTTCTAAGAAATTGTTTTAAATTGGACATGCTACTCTGAGAGATTAGGAGAACTTACAGGGATCATACATATAGCTGTTTATTCTGCAGTTAGTTTTCAGGGCATATTATGCACAGACTATATTTGTCAGCTGTAATGATAAACTAGCGGTAAAGTGGGAAAAACACGAGCATTAATGTCATTATAATGGACTCATTCAGTAGCGAACGTGAGTTAATGTCAGTAGCTATGTTTCCATCCACCTATTTTTATGCGCATTTTGCATATGCGCATAAAAAACAGTTGATGGAAACTCCATGATGCGCATACATTTTGAAAATGTGCATAAAAAACATATGCGCATAACTGAGTAGGATAGACTTTTTATTTAATATGAAAAGATGCGCATAATCTACGATGGAAACACGTTTACCGCACAAATTCCAGTATGCGCCTTAAAAAAGGTCATGTGATTTTGTTATAAGAGATCATATGATGATAAAAATGTGTGTAAATGGACAAACCAGCAGGCTGAGCACACTGTAAAACATCTGAACTGTTGTTTTGGTCATTCTAAAACACCTTCCCGTTTAAGTACTAGTGTTATTATATTATTATTGACCTCCAGAATCAAGAGCGTCTGTGGTCCGCGTCTGACACCTTCAAACGCCACCGCGCGTTCACTGCGTGTCAGGATTGCCTTCTGAGGCGCAAGTCATTTATTAGATGAAGAAAAGATTGACGCAGCTTCTCTTACCGAAGTAAATTCAGTTTTTACTGTTGATATTTGGCGCCAGTTAATCAGGAAGTGACGATTTTGTTCGCTTTGACTCCTAGGATGGAAATGCTGCTTTATTCGCACATCTTTTATGCGGTAATCCAGCTTTGCGCATAAAGTTAATTTGCATTTCGATGGAATCATAGCTAGTGGTGCAAAAAGGGGGTATGCAGTATATGCGGCGCACAGGGGCACCACACATGGGGGGGCGCCATTGTGCCAAAACTATTTTTTGAATTATCCTTATTAAAAGTTTCAAATAATAAAAATACATATTTTTGGTTAAAAATGTTTATCCTGCATTTTAAATGGATATACAGTAGGTGAGAGTTCAAAGTGGCTATTACCGCCGTGGCTTATACCGCCGTCGTTTGAAATAAATGCTGCTCTGTTTTTAGTGTAAGAAATTTGCCATTATATTAATTTTAGCACAGCTGCCAGTCATTTTCACATTCGTTTTTCAGTTAGGGATTAATATTAAAGTAGCCTAGTAAAAATGTCTATACTATAATATTATAATTTGTTATATCCATTATTATTATTATTATTATTAAAGCCATACAATTGACAAAACGCAGAGCCCTTAAAAAATTTGCTTTCATTTTGACATAGCTAAAGCACACGTTTAAAGTTATGTAAAAAAAACATCCCATTCTACAGCAGCAGTCAAGTTAGGACACTTAAAAATGCCTTTTGCGTTTGAAGATGATCGACCTGCCAAGTTATGTTTACAGTGTTATAAAAGAAAAAGGTAGGCTATTTAGTGCGTGTGGATTTACCGTAGACAGGCTTTCTGTTTGGCTAATGCCTAAAAATGTAAGTAAGTAACACATTAATTTTAGCAACTATTTTTAAATGGCATTTAAATTTTAAATTCATTTTTTTATTTAATTTAACATTTAAATATAATTTAATTTAAAACATTTATTTTTTCCTCGCTGATTTTGGTTGGGTAATAAAGCATGATGACTCAGATATGATCTAGTTTAGCTTGCATGTGTGGGCATATTTTGACGTCTTTACCTAAAACTTTAAACATTTATAATATTTAAAATAAAACGGAAAGAAATAAGGAGACTAACATAATTTAAAACACTTATTTGGTGCTTAAACCACCTTCAGAAAGTTTTGCCAGCTGTGGTAGAGCGCAACGGAGGCTCCACTGGAATGTAGCAGATGTGTTAAAACTTGGTATTATTTATTAATATGTTATTAATGTGTTTTTGTGTTCCTCGTCTTGTACGTCGCCGTGTTATTGTGCGTCAACGTCACGTTTATCTGTCCTTAAGCGCGCATATAGTCGAACATTTCTGCTCGACATCGGTAGAAACAAACTTCACAAGTTAAACTCCGCGGACACTGATGAGCTGCAAGATTTCGGCTTGCTCCGGATGCGTACCCATCCTCCGACCCCCACCTCACCACCTCGCCCACAATGGAGGCGCTTCAAGCGGCGCGAGAGGAAGCAGAAGAGGGGTAAGCGCGGGGGTATCCGAACAAGGCTAGCGGCTAACCCCCACAAACCCGCAATCCCCTCCATCATTCTAGCGAACGTACGCTCGCTAGACAACAAACTGGACTACATCCGTCTACTTCGTTCATCACATAGGACTGTAAAGGACTGTTGTGCTTTTGTGTTTACGGAAACTGCACATTAGTGAGCAGCAGACAGCCCACCCCACACCTAAAGAGTGTGTTTCCAAAAATACAACAACACATAGACTTTCCAACACGGGGCAATAACACAATGGACTTTGTTTACACCACACAGAGAGGAGCTTACAAAGCCTTCCCCCTCCCCCACCTTGGTGGACCACTTAACTGTCATGCTAATGCCTGCTTACAGACCGATAGTTAAAGTCACCAAACCGGTTTGCAAGGAGATACAAGTGTGGCCAGAAGGTTCTTCAGAGGCTTTACAAGACTGCTTCAATACCACAGACTGGGATATGTTCAAACAGGCTGCCACTCAAAAGAGCAAGAGCACCAGCCCCAATCATGTACACCTTCTACAGAGGCACTATTGAGAGCATCCTGACCAGCTGCATCACTGTGTGGTATGGAACCTTGGATTTTCTGCAGGAAAACACTTCAATGCATAATGAGAACACCTGAGAAGATCGTTGGTGTCTCTCTCCCCTCCCTTCAGGACATTTACAGCACACGTCTTACCCGTAGAGCCCTCTGCATAACAGCAGATGCCACCCACCCAATGCACAACTTCTTCAGTCTGCTGCAATCACACACACACACACACACACACACACACACACACACACACACACACACATATTAATTTATATATATATTTGGTTGACAATAAATAAATAAAAGAAAGAATTAATGAATGAATTCTACAGTCTGCTTGTGCCTCTATGTTTATAGAGTTACTGGAGACATCCAGTAAGACACAGTCAAATATTCAGTCCAAATGCACTGGAGAGACCTGAAACATGTTAATTTTTCCTTATTGGCTATATGACATTTAGATGTTGCATATTATTCTGTGGTCTTAAGAAAAGTGTTAAGTATTTCAGCACATAAGAGCAAATATAGCTTATAGCCCATTTCGTTGCGCTCGGCAGCTTTTCACTAATAAAGCTCTTCATGTAAATTTCATTTTTCAATTTTAGCACGTCATATAAAAATATCGCCCTTGCGCCCTCATTTATGATATCCTGCCGCCGGGCCTGCTATAGCGAAACTTTATTGTTTGAGAAGAAACAAAAACGGAAACTGTGCATGAAAACCTGGCTGGGAAGATGGCGATAACATGAATTTTCTGTTCTTCAACGAGAAAAAAAAAAAAAAAAAAAAAAAAAAAAAAAAAAAAAAAAAAAAAAAAAAATCGCAGACACGACACAATGACGGCGGTAATTATACAACGCAGTGTTTACGATCATATTAACAACTAACATTAATATCAATAACTCCTCTCGCTTTAGACTTTACCTTTTAGAGCTTGTTCTTGTCGGCGCAATATAAGTTTATTGCATGTATAGCTACGAATCAGATTATGAAGAATGATTAAGAGCATGCTTATCCTTTATTTCATCCTTTCCGTAAGGTGTTTTATTTATTTATTTATTTATATTTTTTTTAAATAATGATGACAATATTCACTATCTAAGCATTCCTCGGCATACTACCAACAAATTACGCCCCTGTACCCAAGTAGCCTACCTAAGTTAATTTACATTTCAGGTAAAAAATAAGAAATCAAAAAAGACCAAAGTATTATGCTAAATATCTGTACAAACGAACATGTTTGTTGTTTAACTTTCGTTGATAAAACAACACAATACAGCCTATAATAATGTAGGCTAGTTAAATAGAAATAACTTTAACTGCTTGAAACAGTAAACGTTACATTTTAGAAACTTCACAAATACTAATCAATAATAATATAAATAGTAACGTAGAACAAAAATATTAGCCTAGGCTTGTAACAACATAAGTCAGATGTTGAAAAACCTGGCTGGGAAGACGGCGATAACATGAATTGTCTGTTCTTCAACGAGAAAATAAAATCGCAGACACGACACAATGACGGCGTTAATTATACAACGCAGTGTTTACGATCATATTAACAACTAACATTAATATCAATAACTCCTCTGGCTTTAGACTTTACCTTTTAGAGCTTGTTCTTGTCGGCGCAATATAAGTTTATTGCATGTATAGCTACGAATCAGATTATGAAGAATGATTAAGAGCATGCTTTTCCTTTATTTCATCCTTTCCGTAAGGTGTTTTATTTATTTATTTATTTATTTATTTATTTATTTATAATTTTTTAAATAATGATGACAATATTCACTGTCTAAGCATTCCTCGGTATACTACCAACAAATTACGCCCCTGTACCCAAGTAGCCTACCTAAGTTAATTTACATTTCATGTAAAAAATAAGAAATCAAAAAAGACCAAAGTATTATGCTAAATATCCGTACAAACGAACATGTTTGTTGTTTAACTTTCGTTGATAAAACAACACAATACAGCCTATAATAATGTAGGCTAGTTAAATAGAAATAACTTTAACTGCTTGAAACAGTAAACGTTACATTTTAGAAACTTCACAAATACTAATCAATAATAATATAAATAGTAACGTAGAACAAAAATATTAGCCTAGGCTTGTAACAACATAAGTCAGATGTTGAAAAACCTGGCTGGGAAGACGGCGATAAAATGAATTTTCTGTTCTTCAACGAGAAAATAAAATCGCAGACACGAATGACGGCGTTAATTATACAACGCAGTGTTTACGATCATATTAACAACTAACATTAATATCAATAACTCCTCTGGCTTTAGACTTTACCTTTTAGAGCTTGTTCTTGTCGGCGCAATATAAGTTTATTGCATGTATAGCTACGAATCATATTATGAAGAATGATTAACAGCATGCTTTTCCTTTATTTCATCCTTTCCGTAAGGTTTATTTATTTATATTTTTTTAAATAATGATGACAATATTCACTGTCTAAGCATTCCTCGGTATACTACCAACAAATTACGCCCCTGTACCCAAGTAGCCTACCTAAGTTAATTTACATTTCATGTAAAAATTAAGAAATCAAAAAAGACAAAAGTATTATGCTAAATATCCGTACAAACGAACATGTTTGTTGTTTAACTTTCGTTGATAAAACAACACAATACAGCCTATAATAATGAAGGCTAGTTAAATAGAAATAACTTTAACTGCTTGAAACAGTAAACGTTACATTTTAGAAACTTCACAAATACTAAACAATAATAATATAAATAGTAACGAAGAACAAAAATATTAGCCTAGGCTTGTAACAACATAAGTCAGATGTTGAAAAAAAAAAACTGCGTCTCTCCGCCTTTTGTTTTCTATTCATATTTTAAATTCTTTGCCAGAAAAACTAACATGTTGACTTTGTTCGGTTTAAGCGGAGACTTATTTGAGATTACAATGTTTCCAGCAGCACTGAGACGTGTGCCTGTGGCGCATGCAGATACTGTGGCAAAGAGGGTATCTTGCTCCGCCGCCTGCATTTCTCGGAAACCAGCTCTACATCGCGGAGCGGCGCGTTCTCAACTACCAAATATGCTGCTCCATTTCTCATCAACGTCTACTATTTATCAGTTTCTCTTTTGTATTTGGCCATTTTTGAAAAGGCCTCTCTGCCATACCTGGCTGCACTAGCTGGGCATTTGCGTTCAGTAGATGACACCGGAGCTGGCTCCGCATTCCATGGGCTGGGTGACATGACCGCAGCTCTGGAGATTCGACGTGTTTGTCCATTTAACACTTATTTTTCTAAACAAGCCCAACAAATAGCTTCATCCTAATTATTGATTCGCCTTTCTCGTTCGCCACGAATCCAAAATGTTTCCAGATTGGCGCTGAGCGAGCATAAGCAGAGCGTAAAACACTGGCTGCAGTCAGTAAACAATTTAACAGATGCCCCGTCTGCAGCCAAACTTTAAAAATGTATAAAGCATATTTTAATCGTTTAACTGATACCATTCATCGGTTACAAACGTGCCCTTTCGGTTATTGCTTAATCGGTTATTTTGAGCATCCCCAACTAAACCGCATGTGCAAGCTCTATTTTTTTTTTCTCCCACGGCCGCACGCCGGAGATCCGGCATGGTGCCGGAATACTTTAAGCCCTGGTAAGATCATGTTTATTACTAAGAAAACTAAATCAAAATTATATTTTAATTGAACACATCTGATCACATAAGGTACGCACAGAAAAGTCTGTTTAGTGTTGTGGAAAGGCAAAGCTGAATATCTGTGGTTAAACTGCCACCCAGCGGTCAAAAGCTGCTGGCGCACCAAGTACCGCTGTCGCCGCGGTATGAATGGCGCCATAAGGAACACATTGAAGTAGTAACATCTGTACAATTGTATTTTATACAAAAAAAAAATTCTATGGGCAATATATGGATATATCGAAATTAGCGATTTATTTCCATATTTTGTGATTCATGGTTTTTTTTTTATTTATCCCCAGTTATCTATGCTTTTGAACTGCATTATGAGATCTTGATCTTTCTTCAAACAACTTGTAACCTTTTATTAACATTTAATATTTTAAAGTGATATTGTCTGCGTTTGTGTTGTATATTACACCACAAAAAAATTTTATAAACTGCCAGTACATTTAATGTTATTTTACAGATTTTCTTTATATATTATTTCTTATACATATTCTTATATATTTATAAACTACTAAAATGTAAATAAAAGTCACTTTGTTCAACTGTAGAGTTGAATTTTCAACATCAAACTTCGACTGAGCAGAGATTAAGGTTTCAAATTGCAAATTACAACAATAAATAAAAGGAAAATTTCTGTTAATTAACAGATATTTTTACAGTGTTTAGTAATACTGTAGCCTACACATGTGTTTAGTTCAATGATATATGACAAAAATAATGTTTCTGATTTGACAGGTACTGACATACAGTGCATATGAGTACACATCTCACAAAGCTATCTTTTAAATTCATACTTTTAATAGGAAGCTATACAATGATATATATTGTGCATATAAATTAGATTAGTCAGTACTGAAGCCAAATCTGGACTTTATCTAACAAAATAACTTACAATAACGGTCCAAAAACTAGTACACACCAACTTTAAAAATATTAAATACAAATTTAAAAAAGAGAAAAAAAAATCAAGAGAAGCAAAAAAAAATGAAAAAATTTGTTGAAGTTTTGTAGGTCGTAATTTTTTTTGCAATATTTTGCTCGAATTGAATTGTATTATCTTTCAATGTCTTAATATGTTTGGTGACTAAAATATTATTTTATTAAATACATCTGTTTAATAAATCTGTTTTGTTTAAATACACCAAAATACATTGCATATATTTACTGAGAAATGGATCAAAAATTCATCTTCAAAATGGGGTGTACTCAAATATTCTGAGCACTGTATGTAGATAGGGATGCTCCGATCGATCGGCCAGAGATCAGTATCGGCCGATAATCACTTGATCAGTACTTGCTAATCTGGTCGATCTCATGAACCGATCCCAAATGTTTGTTTACAAGTTCACAAGCTGAGGTCACAAAACAATGGAAATAATAAAACCTTTTTACATTGACTTTTTTTTTTTTAAATGTTACATATCAGAACAAAATGTTCTGTGTTTTCAACAATATTGCAAGCTCGTTAAATCTTGACTGGAAATATTAGGGAAATAAAAATGGAATAAATAAATAATTTACTTGAATATTTAAGAATATATCCTATTGTTATATATGTATTGTAATAATCTGTATTCTGTCTTCTTATACATGAAATATGCACTCCAAACTTCATTGAGACATGTTCAGTTCTCCTTCCATGATTTGTAATGTTTCCAAATTGCTTTGTAAGTGATTTTTCTTGCCATTTCTTTTATCTCTTCAATTTAATCTATTTTGTTCTGTAAAGTTGCTTTTGACCATAACATGTCCACACTAAATGGTTAAGTATTTTAAGCTTAAGTATCACACTTGGACTGAAAATGTCCTTTATGCATTGTAAAGCTTGAAGCATTCGGTACTCACTATCGGCTGATCATTATGAAAAAGAATCTGTACTCAGTATCGGCTGATCATTATGAAAAAGAATCTGTACTCACTATCGGCTGATCATTATGAAAAAGAATCTGTACTCACTATCAGCTGATCATTATGAAAAAGACTCTGTACTCACTATCGGCTGATCATTATAAAAAAAGAATCTGTACTCACTATCAGCTGATCATTATGAAAAAGAATCTGTACTCATTATCGGCTGATCATTATGAAAAAGAATCTGTACTCACTATCGGCTGATCATTATGAAAAAGAATCTGTACTCAGTATCGGCTGCAAAAATGCTGATCGAGACATCTCAATGTAGATGTACTACAGTTGAAGTCAGAATTATTAGCCCCTGTTTATTTTTTCCCCCAGTTTCTGTTGAACGAAGAGAAGATTTTTCTCAACACATTTCTAAACATAATAGTTTTAATAACTCATTTCTAATAACTGATTTATTTTATCTCTGCCATGATGACAGTAAATAATATTTCACTAGATATTTTCAAGACACTTCTATACAGCTTAAAGTGACATTTAAAGGCTTAACTAGGTTAATTAGGTTAACTAGGCAGGTAAGGGTAATTAGGCAAGTTATTGTATAACGATGGCATGTTAGACTATCAAAAAAAATTACATCTTAAAGGGGCTAATAATTTTGACCTTAAAATGTTTTTTTTAATTATTATTAAAAACTGCTTTTATTCTAGCCAAAATAAAACAAATAAGACTCTCCAGAAGAAAAAATATTATCAGACGTACTCTGAAAATTCTCTTGCTCTGTTTAACATCATATAAATAAAATATTTTTAAAAAGAAATAAATAAAAGGTGGGCTAATAATTCTGACTTAAACTGTATACTGTATGTAGGTGTAAGATGTAGATCTTCAGACTTTTGCTTATAATAAATATTGTCTATAGCTTTTTAAATTGAAAAAAAAAAACTTGCCATAGATTATAAATATATTTATATATTTATTTTGTGTACATTTTATGTATCTCTGTTTATTTTATTTTGAATTAAAATCTATTCTTATTTGCATTACTTAGCAGTACTATTCATATATTTTTTTTACAAACGTATGTTGAAAATGTTACAATTAATATGCATTTGGAAAGCAAAATATAATCAAATGTTTTTGTGTGTGTGTTTTCTCCTCACTGCTTTTACACAAGAATTACCCAATTTCCATGATCTCACCTAGGCCTCCACAAACAGACAAACAGACAGACAGAGACAGGCAGACAGACAGACAGTCTTTTGGCTTCAGCAAACCCTCATCAGTTGTCATCTGTACATCTTTAGCTCGCCAAAAAGTGGACGAGTTTACATTCTTCCAAACTTGGCACAGATTTTCGTCGTCAATTAAAACTTTCCACCCATGACAGATGGTCTAACGGCCATATTGAAATCGAATTCGCTCAAAAGCTGCCGCAGTGCAAACATGACAAATGCACGGCGGTGTTTGTAAAAATTCCCCCCACTGCCACCGAACTGTTTCAAATACATTCTGAGTCATTTCATGAAGATTATATACGTCCTCTCTTCTCCGCTGCTTTCTAATGCAGCTCAGGTGCCAGGCGGCTCAATTCTCACTTAGTTCTTCCTGCTTTCAAGCCGCTCTCCTTGGAGCGTGGCAGAAACGCATCTGATGTTGAAATAATCCATTACATTTGATCCTTCACGCTGTGCCGTTCGCTATGTCGGAAAATTTTACAGTACTCCCTGACTGTATGTTCAGCCCGAAGGACATCAAAAGGAACGTCAGACCAGTGAGCATATGTATCACTGTCAAAAAACCATTTCTCAACTCCGCCGGGACCGTTTTTATGCCTACACTGCAGACGTGGCAACCTCTGCGCGTTTCATATTCAAATCAGGACGGCTCTAGTTTTTTTAACCGTGAAGTATTGGGGTATTATGGTGTGTGTGATTGCATCTTTTTTACATTAATACGGTGCCTTAGTTAATCTCTCCACATCTGGCACACCATAAGGCGGTGCAAACCCGACAATGTGTTTGCTTTGCTCAAGTGGCAATAGGTCGTGATTAATTGAACCTCAGCGAGAGGGCCCAGGCTCCACTAATGTAGTCTTCATCACCTCAGCCGCACAACTTGGCCCCTAGACTGAAATGTCAGCGCCCAAAACACTCGGAAGATTAAAAAAATATATTTTCAGTCAGACAGCAGGAGCATCTGTTTAATTGTAGTTTTTCATATTGTGAGAAGAGAAAAAGTAAAGCATAACGTGCAGTAGGTTGGTTTTTATTGTTAAATAAACTCAGACTCAAACTAAGACCATCAGAACATTCATTTTGCAATAATAATGACACCATAGTTCTGATTTAAAGATATTGTTAATTTACTCATCCACAGGCCATCCGATATGTACCCGATAGGTCTTTCTGAGATGTTATTTCCTTCAGCTAAGCATTACAACAAGGAAAATGAAAGGCTGTGGACTAAATGTAATAATGTTGTAAATAATCTTCAGTTTCTGAATGCTTTCTGATTGTTTACTCTCAGAGTGCTGTTAACTTGCATTTTATGAATCGCCAAGAACTACAATCTCAGCTAAAAATCCTTTATACGGTTGTCCTGAACACAAAAGGTCAGCTACATCATTTAAAGCCGAGTAATTCAACATAAAATATCAAATATCAAATGCTGATAAAATGAATATCAAGTTGATATCTTTTAGGTTATATTATATACAGTTGAAGTCAGAATTATTAGCCCCCCTATGATTTTTTTTCTTTTTTTAATATTTCCCAAATGATGTTTAAGAGAGCAAGGAAATTTTCACAGTATGTCTGATAATATTTTTTCTTCTAGAGAAAGTCTTATTTGTTTTATTTTGGCTAGAATAAAAGCAGTTTTAAAGTTTTTAAAAACCATTTTAAGGACAAAATTATTAGCCCCTTTAAGCTTTTTTTTGATAGTCTACAGAACAAACCATCGTTATACAATAACTTGCCTAATTACCCTTACCTGCCTAGTTAACCTAATTAACCTAGTTAAGCCTTTAAATGTCACTTTAAGCTGTATAGAAGTGTCTTGAAAACAACTAGTAAATATTATTTACTGTCATCATGGCAAAGATAATATAAATCAGTTATTAGAAATGAGTTATTAAAACTATTATGTTTAGAAAGGTGTTGAGAAAACCTTCACTCCGTTAAACAGAAATTGGGGAAAAAATTAAACAGGGGGCTAATAATTCAGGGGGGGGCTAATAATTCCTATTGAACTTATTTATTTTTATGAAAACTGTTTTCATAATAGTAAACCAATAAATAACTAATATTTTTAATTATACTGTTACAATTATTTGCTGGAGTGCCCACAAGACTCCCTAGAGGGCCCTCCATCCATCCTGCACCTCTGCTATTCACCTGGACTACACGACCTATAATCTCTTGCTCTTATTATGGTTGCACACCTGAAACTCATTTTCCACAAGATTAATAACTCAAATATAAGCATCACTTTACTCACATTTAGTGCTAAGGCTTGTTTCGCCATTCTGATCATTTCTTCAGTTTGCCTGTTCGCATGTGAAGTCAAATGACCCCGCTCTGTTAAGGCTGATTTATACTTCTGCGTTGAGCGCACACATATGGTTCGTCGAAGCCTTCGTGTGGTCGCATATCTGCACACTGCATGCGTTTTTTTTTTTTTTTTTTTTTTTGGTTTTTATCTTCAGGAAATCACTGAAGAAAACAATATCATGTTATCATAATGATCTAATGTGGCAAAAGGAGCGTAACTGTACTGTGCATTTACACAGTGGCCATATGCATCTATGTAAACACAAGAAACTGTACAAAGCTCATTCCCAGCCACTAGATTTTTCTGACAG